>NC_035445.2:144563525-144846314 GCF_002127325.2 Helianthus annuus | reverse complement strand
AGATTATTACCACTATATTAATAAAAACACAACCATTCCAAAATAAGCAAAAACAAAAAAATAAAAATATAGAATGCGCCACAAAACAGTCTAAAAAACTTACACTTCATCGGATAAAACAATTCGTCGTACTTCCCGATTATTTGATTGTGAAGACCGCAAATCAGTATCAAGATAACCCCACACACGAAGAACACCCACAAACATCTACATAAAAAATATAATTATATATAGACATGAAGACGCCAAGAGAAAAACAACAACTAAACCTGTTAGATATATGTCATTCTTCAAGCGTGATCCAAGCATGTTAAAAGGCATCGGCTCAAAAACATGACGTCTAAATAAGCTCGTTGAACTCTTGATGGACTAATGACGTAGATCGCATAAACTTAACATAGCAATCACGTTTCAACGGACGATACATGAATCGTATACAAGAACCTCAAAACCATATAGCCTATACACGCAACCATCCTCCAAACGATTAGTAAAAAGATGCATCAAATGAAAAGGAATTTTTGCATGAATTGAACAATCCTGCAAGGAAACATGCAACATTACAAAACATATATATTATAGTTTTTTAATTAATTAAAAAAATGCCTTACGCGTTCATCTGAAAGGATGACATCAAATGACAATATACGATTTGAGCTAGGAATGTATGTTGTCCAAGAACGTGTGACCATACAGTGACTTGCCATTGGTCAGTAATACCAGGCATCAAGTCTGAAATGTACCGATGTCCCATTCTATATTATGAGAACCTAAAACATGCAAACAAAAAAAATGTTATGGAAAGCTTATATTAAAAACAAAATATACATAAAGGAAATATATATCTATATATAACAACCAAACATATAAAAACCACATGCAAAACAACGTAATTACAAATGGCATATTTAGTCAACCAAACCAATATATAAAGTAAATAAACATTAAATACAAGTGTTCAAATAAGAGAGACATAATATGCTACCTTTATAGAAGCGTACACGGTAGCAATTCCACTTCTCAATAACAACATACAAAACACTCAGACCAATGCATCACTTGACATCAAAGGTAAGTTATAAAAACTTCCTTATAAACAACATTTCTTGTTAATTGGTTAGAACACTTGCCATCATTATCAACATAAAATCGTAGACCAGATCGAGATGTAACACGGGAGGCAATCACATAAAGTTGACCATGTTGAAAAAACAGGCTTTACCAAGTAACCACAAACATGTTTAAATGTTTGGCCCTGACTTTTATTAATTGTCATAGCAAAACATAGTTTCACGGGAAACTGTCTTCTCTTAAAGTGGAAAGGCCAACATGTAGAAGTTGGAGTCATATCGATTCTTGAAATAAAAGCTCTTTCTCCAACATGCGTACCCGTAATAATAACGCCCTCAATAACACGACGACTTATTTGAGTAACCACTAAACGGGTCCCATTACACAATCCTTTCTTGAGATTCAAGTTACGTAGTAGTATGATCGGTGCCCCAACCTTTAACTTTAATATGTGATTCGGTAAGCCAGAAAACTGTAAAGTATTAAGAAACTCCGTAGGATACATAGCCTGCATTTCTTCAATATTATTTGTACTTGCACAAATGGAATCGAGACTAAATAACTCATGATTGTCACCTGGCAACTTATCAAGAACATGTAGATTAATCGTATCAACCTCATTGTTAGTCGATGATAAAATACAGCGCTCCTGTAGGTAAGAAACATCAGTGAATCGTTCTTCTATATTAGGAAATGTATCTGAAACAACTGATTCAATAGGATTATCTGAAACAGGAATCAATAGATCGCGAGGTATATTAATCCAAGTTCTCTCATCTTCCCCGTCTAGCGAAATTGCAGGAAGACGACCAGACCCCATATCTAAAATCCACTTATTGAAATCTCGATGTTGTATTACAACATCGTCATTAACACTTGAACTATTCAACCGCATATTAATCGTTAAAGAAAACACCTTACACGCACCCCATATAGTCGATGACTTATTCACAACCGAAGCAACAATCTCACTACGCGGAGCAAGCGGAATAACAGGAAGAATTTGTCGAAAGTCTCCTCCAAGAGCGACACATTTCCCTCCAAATACTCGACGGTCTGCACCAGGTATATTATTTCGACAAATATCTCTAAAAGTACGGTCAACCGCTTCAAATGCATAACGATGTTGCAACGGTGCCTCATCCCATATTATAAGCGCGGCATCATTAATCAGCCCAGCAAGATCCGTCCCAACATCAATCGAGCAGCAAGAATCCTTATCAAGTTCAAAGGGAATCTTAAAACGCGAATGCGCTGTACGACCACCAGGTAGTAGAAGAGAGGCAATCCCAGAAGAAGCAACAGACAAGACGATTTGGCCACGTGAACGAAAACAGGAAATGAGAGTCTTCCATAAATACGTTTTTCCCGTCCCTCCACTACCAAAAACAAAAACAGCACCACCCGTCCGTCTATCAACACAATCACATACATAATCAAACACCTCCCTTTGTTCGGCATTCAATCCACGAAATAAATCATGAAAAAGCGTCATTTCTTCTTCAATATTGAAGGTGCGCTCAGCCATAATCAACCGATTTTCCATAGTATCAACCAATTGACGATCAATTTGAGGCAAACTAGGAAAATCTAATAAACTTTTACCATGACCAATTAAAACTCTTTCAATCTCAATCAATGTATAATTGAGAATCTCTTCATCTGTGAATACCACATCATCATTCTGCAGCATTGTGCGTCGATTGTAAGCAATATCATCTGATAAGTAAGGTAGACAATCAAAAAATAACCGCCGTTGATTACTAACCGTACAAAACAATAGAATGCAAACAAATAAATCACGAAGTTGATTCCCCAACTGCCATTGAGAAGCTTCACGTATTGAATCTACCCACTCAACATCATCTCCTAACAAACCCAACGCATTGCAAGCAGACATATAAGTTGGATGCTCAACACCATCAACCGTACGAATGTCTTTAAAGCTTAATGGCCCACGTTGAACATTTAATAACATACGGAGGTAATACTTTTCACCCATCGATGGGCTCACATAATAAATGCGGCCAATAGAAGTCACCCTATGTCGTGGCAACCACTCCTTCTCCTTTTCATGCCAAGTGAACTTTGTTGGAAATTCTACATATGTCAAAGAACGACCATGCGGAAACCTTTCATTTGCCCGAAACCATTCAGTAAATTTTGACATGCTAGCCGTAGCACGTTGGGCAACTTCCTCAACCTCATCATTATCATGAAAATACACTCTATTACACCCTTCCTCATGAAAAGGTAATCGCTCAACAGCAACATCACGGTACTTCATTTCAAATTCAAAAATCTTCCAACATGCCTCAATAGAAGATATATACCGACAATTTAAATATTCCTCAATTTCATTTTCATTATGTAATAAGGACGCAAACGTTGTCCTATTTTGAGCACCTTCCAAAACCACAGTTGCACGATCTGGACCTTTGTTTATATAAGTAAAAAGATACTTGACTAACATCCCTTGGTTGCACCACTCCACATTAATGTGACAACCATATTTCACCAACAATTCACGGTTATACGAAACAACATACCGATTATCAAGCTTAATATCTTGAGAACCAACTTTAACAACTCTTGAATTATTGGGCCTCTTATAACACGGCCAACCATCATTTCGGATGAATGTCTCCTCACAATAATTCTTTGGGTACCCTTTACTACATACACCATTATGCATACAAGGACTTGAAGGGTTGAGCAAACCACATGGACCATGCATCATTTGTGAACGAACAATACCGAAAGCTATAGGGTCTTCCACCTCCGAAGGAAGCTCCGCAGATATATATTTATCGATATTGTCAACCGTATTTATCTTATCTTCAGGTTGTAAAAAAAGCAGAATATGAGAGTGTGGAAGTCCTCGTTTCTGAAACTCGATTGTATAGATAACTAAAAAAATGACCAAAACAAATATTACACATAGCTATAGAATAAAAAACAATCGTATAATATTTAGACAATGGAAATGCTAGTAACAAACCTGCTTTTGTGTGTCCAAAAATATTCCTTTTCCTTATGTCTTTGATAAGTTCATCAAGTTTAATTTTGAAAACACGGGCAACAATGTCAGGGCGGTCGGATGCACTCATACCAGGGGTTGTTGCTTGAATGTGTCGGGTAATTTCCGGCCATTTTGAATTGCATGTCATAGTAATAAAAAGGTCCGGAGCCCCGGCCCAACGACAAATAGCCATTGCATCCTGATACTGTTGAATCATATATCTTGGCCCACCGGCAAATGTTGCTGGCAGGATAACACGTCGACCAACTGCTTCACAACTTGTTTCACCATCAGCGATACGATCACATAAACCATTATACAAATCCGAACGAATAGTGTTTTGGTTTTGTTTATACCAATTCATCTCATGTTCAAGGATAGCTGAATAACAGTCCACAACATACGTCTGAAATAAACGGCCAGATTTGTGTAATGTCTTACCTTCATTCCTCCTAAGTTGTAAACGGTAAGAATAATATTCTCTTAATGAAACCGATTGCCGCCTACTTGATGCAGATATATTACATAGAGGAATATTAAGATGGAATCCATCTTCTCCATACGGAAACAACAAAGGATACTGCAACGCCATAAAACTTGGGTGCAATTCAGATATACGCTTTGCACTACGACTACCACGTTCTTCAATAATAATATCACGTGAGTCTGTAGGATTTCCATCACCTGGAATCAGTGCAGCCACTTCAGGAACAGTAGGCAAAGAATATTGTCCTTCTCTTCTATTTCGCGTACCAAGCAAGCGAAGCGTAAGACGTTGCATTGAGTTGTCATTAAACCTTTCACGTGCCATCCTAAAAGCCTGCACTAATGCATTGTTCGCATCAAGCATCAACAGCAAGTCATTCACTAATGTGCGCAGGATGACTTGATCAGACGTTGGTGACACACAATTTCGCAAAGCATAAAAGCGATTATCAATCTCATTTTCCGTGTCATAAACGTACAATTGAGCAAATCTAGGGCGTCCATCAGGATGCATAGGCAACAATGATCCAATATTATGATGGTTGTGGCCATTCAAACGGAATGTATAAGGCCCACGACCATCATTTAAATCCGTAGATATTATCCCACCGGTTGAGGTAAATGCAAACATCGCATTTAAAAGCTTTATGTTTTCTCTAAACACGCGAGATCGTGTTTCCCCATTGTAATCAAGAAGACGACCCAATGTTTGAGGAGGATGTCGAAGAAATGGCAAGCAAACCTTTCCTTCACTACAACATAATGAAAAACTTGGAACACGAGGAGTTAAACTTTTAATAGTTCGTTCCTCATACCAAAGCATAGCTCCACAATGAACACAACTATGGTTTGCATCACCGATATCCCAATACGACGGACATCGCCCTAAAAAAGGTAAGTGAAGTGTAAGCAAACACTATCAATGTCATATAAGGTGTTCATATATACAAAGTGTCACAAGAAAAAAATATGATGTTTACGATATCTGTTTTCGTCTTGAAAGACACTTGCACGGGAAGGTACTTCAAGTTGATTCGAATGTATACATCCAGATGTTTGTGAAACCGTTGAACCTAATGAAGATTGCGCAGCTCCATTTGTTCTACTGGTATAATGCACAACACCTCTGTTGATACGATCAACTAAAAAAAGCAAAGATAACAATAAACCTATTCAATTTAAAAGGCTTAACCCACATAATATAAAATCATGGGTGCTATTGGGTGAAAACACATAACAAACACGAGAACTCAATCAAGCGTACCATTGCAACGTCTTTGAGTACTTGTAGCCTCACTTGTTAAATCAGAAGGGCGATCACGTAATCGAGGACGACCCATTTGGCCCGTCCGTCTACGCCCTACTTCAGTCGTTGCATTAGAAGATATATTTTCCTGAGTGGTACTGATGTGTGTAAAATGCAACATATAAAACACATCAATTAAGGCATAAAACTAACCCTTTTTAAGTACTAATGTTGGAAAAAGAGTGTTTTTGTCTTCCTTTTGTATTTTCAGGATGAAATGAGCTCAAAATCACAAAAGAAGCAAAAAGACCACTAATTCTACCATAAATACAAGAAAAGGAACAAAAGTGGACTGCCCGGACCCTCAATGGCACCTCCCAAGACAAAGAGAAGAAAACAGAGTCTGAACACGCCCCGTGTCCAGCGAACACGGGGGCGTGCCCAGGAAGCAGCAGAAAAGACAAACCAGTAGAAGCTTCCATTGCTCACCACGGGGCCGTGTCCAGCGAGCACGGGGGCGTGGTGAAAGTACAGCAGGCGCATTAATTGTAATTCGCAATTACAATTAATGAAGAGAGAGAGTGTCAGACGGGCACGGGGCTGTGTCCAGCGGACACGGGGCCGTGTCCAGCGTTCTGTCCAGCCTATAAATAGAGGAGCTTGGTTTCATTCTCTCTCATCCCTTGGCACACCACCTCTCTCACACCTCATCCACCACCCACCACCACCATATCACCATCATCCACCACCATCATCCATTGTCCATCGTAGAGTGTGTGAGTCGTCTCGGGATCCAAGATTGATCGTAAGAGTTCTTGACAATCAAGGCCATGTTTGCCTAAGTCTCTTACATCACTTGGTGAAGACAAGTGTTTAGTATAATACTTTTTATTTTTAATCTTTTGCACTTTTTATTTGGTTTTGTATTAATGACTTTAATAACTAGTTACTTATGTTGAAGGTGATCTTTCCTTATCGTTTGTCCGTGGTGTCTTGGCATTATTTTACTGTCTATATAAAATAAAAGATTTTCACCATTCATATCTCCACGGTCTATATGGAGGTATGTTGGCTACCTGGTCGGGGGTTAAGGGAACGGTTTGGTAAGGGTCTTGCCCTTGTTCAGCGTTTAGAGGTCCTGCTTGGGACCTGGGTCAAATTTAGTAGGATCTCCTTCAATGCCCATAGGTATTGGATGGCGGGGATCCAAACTCTTTGACCCCCTCATAAGTTAACTACTATTAATACTATAACCCGGCTATTTAGGACCGTATCCCTGCTGACTCAGACTACTTAGCCGAGGGTAACGTCACCGCCAAAAGCGGGGCCTACCACAATTTGCATTAATAACTTAATTCATTATCTTTCAATAATCCGACCCTTTAGGATTGTATCCTTGCTGACTCAAACTACTGGGTTGAGGGTAACGTCGCCTTCAAAAGAGGGGCCTACTACAATAACTAAGATAATCTCTTAAACAAGTGCAAAAGTGCGAAAATAATCAAAGGTTATACTAATACACGTGTCGGATCCAAGTGATTCATCTTGTCTATCTGTTTTTATTTTATTTTATTTTTCAGCATTTAGTTAGTTTTTATTTTTCTTAGTTTAAAACATTTTTCTAACTTTTTGATTTGGTTAGACGTTGAGGATAAACCGGTATTAAAAGCTCTTGTGTCCTTGGACGACCTCGGTATCTTACCAACACTGTACTACGTCCACGATGGGTGCACTTGCCCATATGTGTGTTTAGTGTTAGTAAATATCGTGTTTTATAAATTTAAAACTTGGCTAAAAGTGTAAAAAGGGCTTAATTAAACATCTAAAAACATATACACACTGACACGCATCAGGTACGTATAACCGCAAATGAATCCGAAATTGAAGGGATCGGAGAAGGTTGCACATTTTCATTTGACATACGCATATAGCGTACCACACTTCTGCTAGAACTACCAACTGCATACACAGCAACAGTAGCACTAACATGTTTAAAGGGTTTACATGGTAAATATAAACATGCAAACCCCATAACAAACGGAAAATAAGGGGTATTAGTATATGAAAAAAATCATAAGAAATACAAGAACATAGATAACCACACCGTAAGAACACCGTTGAGAGGATGCAACATCAGGCGTCACAACAGGAAGTCGCTCCCGCAATCGAGGACGGCCCATACGTCCACGGCCCCTACGACATTCAACACGTGTAGATGCTGACGTCTCATGCGAAGGGACCGAAGAAATTGAATCAGAATCATTTGATATAGGTGCACTCATATCAACACCTTCAGATACATATATCTTTAGAAAAGCATGACAAGAGTCAATTATAATGCCACTCAAAACATAAAAAGCTAGAAACATATATAATATCTCAAGGACAACCAAAACTTTAAAAATTGCAACATCAAATTACCAAAATAGAAGCAACAACAAAAGTAACATTATGACAATACAAGGTACCACTTAAACTCAAAGTTACGAAAATTACAAGATAAAACTTTCTCAAACTAATAATTCGGGGAAGCTATGGTCTCTGTGTAAACCGCACCATGCATTTGCCTATAGAAAAACATACGGCAGAAATAACCTAGATGATCCCGTTGCAAATCAATTTCAATCACTTGTCCAAAATTCGTTATCACAAGACATGTCCCTGGCAAATTGTAATATGTGAAAGAACACATAGTTGTTAATGGCATCCACAACTTATCAGGATATGCAAAAACCTTCATCCAACTTTTATTTTTAAGCCTCCACAATACAATTTCTCGTCTATAGTCATAGTTTCCGATACAAACATACATATGAAGCTCCTCGTTTATGTTAACTAAACTTCCACTAACTTCATCGTCATATACATTGGGGAAACACAATTCAGAAAACGACTTTGAATTCACATCAAAACGAATAACCGACAATCCATCTGAACGACCACGACATTGGGTAACGACAAAATACAAACCACCACCACACAAAGTTGCTGGCGACCAAAGGTACGTATAATGGTGGTACGGACGGTGTTTTAGGAAGCGTACAGTACTCCATGAATTCAACTCCATCGAATAAATATAAACGGTCATTGTACCTCGTCTACGTTTAATATGTAAAATGTTGTAATCATCAGAAGAGTCAACAAAAAATCCTAGAGCATCTCTATCAACTTTGTAGAAACCTTGCGAATTAGAATTTGCCAACTTCTTGAACTTAGTCGTCAATGGATTCCAAACAACCAACTCACAAGTGTTTTGGAGACAAACACACAACATACCATCCAAACTTGCCAAAAAAAACATTCTAGAAGGATGAGCATAGAACGGGCGGGCAACACCTCTTGGTACAATAAATCCCGGGGACTTATAATTTAAGGAATGTACTTCGATAGTCTTCCAACCAACCATCAACAATTTTTGATCAGCCGATGCACGCATGTAATGACAATGAGCCCTTACAAACTTTCGATCTAAAATGAAATCTAACCACTCCTTGCAGACAAGCTTACATTGAGCAACATTTTTTGGTGGAAGTCTTGCAATTATATCCAACATTACTACTAAAAATGGAAGGCACGACATACTGCTTTTATCTAAAAACACAATTTACAAAAAAAATAAATAAATTAAATCATCGTAAGTTTCAAGCATAAACTACATACTAATAATAGGTCTTGAATATTCATATAATAATATAACTAACAAAAAAACATGTATTATCACAATATAGGATAATAAAAATATTAAAAATAAAAATTAAATCAACAAAAATATGTTAACTAATAACAATAAAACAATTATTACAAACTAAAGTATAAATTTGTATCAAAATGGGCCAGATATATCACATTAGCATTTTGGGCCAGGTTAACAAACTGGATCAGGTAAACATGAGACGGGCCGGTTTGGATACTGAATATGGACAATCCAAATTAGGAAACAGATACTACATAACGGCAGTTAACTCAACCCTAACCACATATGCGATGAATTCATCCCTCTTTCTGGTCCAAGTCGCTCCTCTCTGCATCCCGTATTCATCGAGACATCAACAGATTGCACGGCCATTCACCATGGTTATACTTGTGTACACTCCATTCTTCTCCGTCATACGTATCAGCAGTTCAATCGATTCAAAATTTCAAGGTATTTACCTCTATAAACCCTAGCATATTATACATCATACTATTTTGTTCGACTAGGGTTCTTCATATTCGATTAATACCTTCTTTGATTATCGATTAGGGTTAATGAATGTGGATGTTCATATTTGATAAATAACCTCCGGATTTTAGGGTTTGAGTTATTCAAACATGTCAGAACTGTATTAAGGCAATTTTAGGGTTAACGGTTGTGGATTGATATTATTATGCTTATTCATATTCGATTAGAGATATTCGGAATTTAGGCCTTCAGTTATGCAAACATGCCAGATCTGTGTTTCGGTAGATTGATGGGCTTAGGATTTTTCGTTGTCCTCAATATGTTACAACCGAGTTAAAGACATGGCATAGATAAGCTCTAGAACATAAACAAATGGGGGCTGGGTTGGATCCAAAACTTGGCAGACACTTTGAAAGTTTTATTTGTTATGCTTATGACAACATCATTGAATCAGTAGTAAGGTTTTGTCTGTTTTAATGGGCTAACAGGAGGGATCATATGAAAGACAGAAGCTAGGCTTATCCTTGACAGTTTGAATCAGCTTACGGACATATTGTGAATCTTGCAACCCATGCTCTTAATAAAAAATTATGGCACTGTAAGTCTTTCTAACCACTGATTCATACTTCTTATTATGCCTATGTGTTTGCTTTAATAAAACATTGTTTAAATTTAAAGGTATAATTTGCACAATTTATGTTTTTCATATAAGTTATAGACTGCGTTTTAGATATAACACTTAAGTGTACTTAGCTTTGATCTGACACTGGTAGAATGTTCACATTTAATAAGAAATCGGTCTACATGTATTTGAACATATAGCAAACACCTAAATGGTTTTGATTCTATTGTTTAAACTAAAAAAGCAAACACACATTCAAATTGATTTGTAGAAAAAAGATAAATTAAAGAGATTAGGAAAACATACCTTAATTCTCCAACTGGCTCTCCAAAGCTACTCAATATGATGATTTTTATGGTAAACAAAATTCGAAGAAAGAAAGACACTGTAAGGTCATAGAACTACATTATATAGAGCTAATATCCGAATTTTTCTCATGGAAGTTAATATTAATTCAGACAGTTAATAAATCATGGGATAGTGGGAAAGTGGGCTAAACTGAAATATATTTAAAATAACTGCATAATCAGTTACTAAACCTATAAGTTTTATATACCAGCTAAATTTTCATTTGAATTTTTTATAAACAAAGCTGAACTTCTGTAAATGTATCAACAAAAATATCAAACTATTTGATAATTCCACTAATGAAGACATATTTATTAAAACTTTTATGTGTACTGACAATGGAATACAATAACAATAAAAAATATAATTTTATATTTATCTAAACATAATATATAAGCAATTCTTTATAAACAAATAATACACAAACAAATAGTAGAGAAAAAAGCAAACATTAACTAAAAAAAGAACATTACATCCGATGAAGGAATTTTTCAAAATTCAACAAACATTTCGAAGCAAAAAAAAAAAGGATTACCAAACAACATGTATTACTGAAGACTTGCTGGCACAATAGTTTCCACATACATTGTTGTCCGTATAGCATGATTCCAATCGCTTGGTATGAAAAGGTCACACGTCTTCTTGTTCAAATCTATTTCATAAACCTCACCCCAATCTGTCATCACAAAACACTTTTCTTCTGAACTAACATGTGTAATTGCGCACCAAACTGGCGTTGGAATATAACTGATCTTCGGAAACAACATGACCTTCGACCAATGCTCACCTTCATAACGCCATAGATCCACAGCCATATCTATAAACCCATGACTAACAAACACGTGAAGTTTGTTATTCATATTAACCAAGTTCCCCTGACATGTTTCACCATTGCCAACATATGGAAACCCTATTTCTGAAAACGTCTCTGTATTCACATCAAATCGAATTATGACAATATCACCAGCAAGCCAAAACTGGAATACAGTAAAATATAAACCATCCTCACAAAAAGTCCCCCCCCGACCACACATAACCATTAGTATGGTAATGCCTTTTTTGTAAAAACGGTATTCTCTTCCAATCACTGGTCCTCCTTGAATAAGCCATAACATCAACTGTAAAACGACCACGTTTTATATGTAAAACTCTGTAATCATTAGAGGAATCGATGTATAGGCCAACAGCATCGGAATAGATTTTGAAAAAACCATAAGACTTAGAATCAGATATGTTGATGCAGGTACGGATCAACGGATTCCAAATAAGCATTTCAAACGTATTGCGTAAACAAACACATAAAAGCCCATTCAAGCTTGATAAAATCCACACATCAGAAGGGCGAACATGAAACGGTAGGGTAATCATGGTTTTCTCATCGACTAAATCAACAGTAGTGCTGGAAATAAAGCATGATTCCTGTCCAATACTAAGAATTTTTTGTCTAGACCCCTTACACATATGTCTACAGTGCATCATGACAAACTCCTTCGACGATATACATGACAACCATTCTTTACATACCTTCTTTGCACGACCTACACATTTTGCAGGAAGTCTTGGCAGTATCTCTGACATTATTAAGTCAGGACCAAGGTCAGGCAACTTAGTGTTCGACTCAGAGGCTGAGTAGAGGCACCCCTTCAACTTTTTCATAACTCAATAGTTTCTGATCTTATATCTAGAAATACAGTAATACACGGATTTTAGGGATATTAGTGATATCTTATATAGAGCTACATGTCCGACTTTTAATGAAAACAGTTAATTTATTGAATAAAACATAGGTAGTTATTCAATCATGGGTTAGTGAGCAAGGATCATGACAAGTGGGTAAGTGGACTGACTTAGAAATAAACTTAACATAACCGAACGATTATATTAATTTCTAAAACCCTAAGTTAGTTACTTGATCATCGCTTAGTGGCCCGATGATCATGGTAACGTGACTAAGAAGGCTGACTTCAATATTAATTCAGTATAACCGACTATTTATATGTTTTTTTTTCTTCAAAATATCTTATTCTTTTCCCGTTGTTATTTATATAACTGAATGCTATTTTGAATTTTCACTCTAAATAATACAAAACTTATTATTTTAAAAAAACCTATAAATGACTAAATATTTTTTAAAATACCTAAATAGGCCTCTTGTTTGAGAACACGGAATTTGTTAACATGAAACAGGATATTATTGGGTACTAAATTTTTTTAGATTGTTTTTCTATGACTTATGTGTAACTACTTATATAACTGTTGAAGTTATGCATATCTGGAATTTTATTTACGTATTTTGAAAGTAAAAGAAGATTTAACCTTTATAAACATACATACAAATTGGTGAAAACCACTACCTATATTTTCTTTTTTTTTTCATAACAGAAATGTTTATTATTAAATAAACAATTAATCATCAACATATATGTAATAAGTAATATAGTTAACAGATAAAACATAGAAAAATAAATTGAAAAAAGGAAACTACATTTAAACTAAAAATAGATGAACAAACAAACCTTAACAAACACTGACTTGAAAGGCAAAACATAAAAGCTGACTATGACAAACAGGACTTAAACTGAGTAAACTTAAAATTCAACCCATCCAACATGATCGTTGCAATTTTTAGATATACGTGGAATCTTTGATCTTTTCAATGGACTATCCAAAGAGTCTGCTGTATCACTTAACTCAGACTCCAAATCATCTTGTTGTTTTGCCTTAGAAGCATCTTTCTGACCATTCGAATCTTCACTTTGGGTAATATCAATGACCTCATCCCATTTCCAAGTTAGGAGCGCATGCTTTCTTTTAGCTTGCTTTTCTATGTTCTGAAACTACAAGAACTAAAAACATTAGTATAATACATTTTAAAAAAACATATAGGTGTGAAACAATCATTATGCACTTATGCAATGAAAACTTTATTTAAAAAAAACACCACCTGTTCAATAACCTCCCTATGCATTTCAGATTTGAATGGACTAAAATACTGTCCATATGAAATGATCTCTACACTTCCACTGTCCGTCTGAAACAATAAATTGATAGAATTTAACAAATCAGACTAAATATCAAAACAATTTTTATACATTAGTTGTGACTTAAAACGTTACCTTCGGAGAATCTTTCATTGGGCTGCATATTTGATTCTTCTTCGGTGTCATTGCATCAAAACCCAGCTGAAAAAATTACAATTGCTACCATATATTAGAAGACTAAATATTTGGTGCAATTCACAAACAATTAGAAACCATCCACATGCTTTGCTAACTAATAATTTACATTCCAACTTACATTCCAACTTACTTTCTTTGCAGGCTGATCGTCTTCATAAATGTCCACGAAGTCATCCGAGATATCCATTGCTGCAGATGTGTTGCTGTATGAATACAGGAAGAGCGAAAAAAATTCAGAAGATTACACTACCTGAACTTGTATTATATAGGCACCAAAAAATGCAGTTAAGTGTCCACTACCCCACTAACTCCCTGAAAATAAGGAACACATTTTAAACCGCATTGCAACCTGTATTTCTGATTGGTGCATCTTGATAAACTGCAGGAAACCGCAAGATCATGGGTGAGAGAGAGCTGAACTGCCGTGAACTGCTGCTTCTAGAAGGAATTTAGAGACTTTATACGGCTGAGATTAAAAGTTGAGGACTTTGAACGGCTGTAATTAGCCCAAAAGACGGTTAGCAACAACGGGAACAATATAATATAGAATGTAACAAACTTCTGTTTTCCAGTCCTTTTTAGCAGCTTAGCAGCTTTTCGCCATTAATAATGGCTATGTGTGCAGGAAATTAACGTTTTCTCCATTCAGAATGGATTACTTAGCAGCTTAGCAGCTTTTCGCCATTAATAATGGCTATGTGTGCAGGAAATTAACGTTTTCTCCATTCAGAATGGATTACTTAGCAGATTTTCGCCATTAATAATGGCTATGTGTGCAGAAAATAAGCTTTTCGCCATTCAGAATGGCTGTATTGTCAGTCAGCCAGTACTTTTCGCCATTTATAATGGCTATAACTGCAGGAATTTCGCCAATAAGATTGGCTGATAAGGTACAGGTTCAATGATTGGTATCTGTAAGCTTCCTGGGCAATGATTGGTCTGTCTATTCCCTGCAAAAAGCCTGCACAGCGCTGAAGATTTCTGAACAGCCTACTAGCTTCAACAAAAATCGCCATTCAGATTGGCAATGGCAATATTTGTGAAATATTTTGGGAACCAGCATTAGTTTTGATTTCATTTTTGATATTAACACTATTTCAGTAAAAAACTCACTAAGGAGTGAAATACTCGTTCCAGAACTCGGTTTGGTTACAAAATTTTATGCAACGACCTATGTGGCTTCATCCCATCACTGATTGTTGGTCTCTTGAAAAAGGTGGCTGATTGTTTCTCGAGTTCTAGATCTCCCATGTACCCTTGATTTCTCAGTTGCACAACTTTGATCAGCCTGCTGGGTCTCACATTTATTTAAAAACTTTAATGCAGCGAGACATGTGTATGAGTTGATCCAAACCAAACTTTGGCTCACCTACCAGGAGTCTAGATGCAAACTAAATAGAAACATTCACAACCATACACCAGATGTAAATCAAATGGAAACATTCACAACCATATACTGCTAGTTGGACGTAGGTTAGGTGTGGACGGGTATTGGCAGGGCAGTGATGGGTTGGTTACTTGGTTTGCCAAACTGAAGTTTTGGGCCTAATTGAGTAGGGAAGCCCATTGGTTATTGGTCCAGTTATGTGGGAAAAAGATATAGGGGTGCTGGGTTTGGGTCGAGTAGGAGGTGGAGGATGTTCGGCCACAGCTGTTTGGTTGAGCGGAGGAGGTTCTGCCACGGCCACGTCCTCTGGAGCGGCCATGACCCCGGGTGTAGTCCGAGCGGTTGTCGACAGTATAGGGGAAGGGTTGGTCGAAGATGGTGTGGTTCGGCTTTGGGTATGTAGAGTCATGGCGGCTTGAGAAGCAGAGTGGAGGGCTTGTGGGTTTAATTGTTGATTTTTGCCTATTTTTACGATTTGGTTAATGTTGTAAACTTGTGTATCAACGTGACAACGTTATACATATCATTTTATTTTTTGTATATTATCTGCGTCACGAAGTAGACGTTTTTCATCATTCATTTTTGTATTTTGTTTATGCTCGTTTACATATTATTGTTTTATGCATATATGTATATCAATGTATTTTTGTTTGATACACATCTTCGTACTATGAATATGTTTTCTTGGATGGGCGTATGGTTAGAAAATGTTAGAAAGAGAGAATGGAGATCAGAGGAGATAAAATCAAAGGAACACAAAACATATAAAAACATACATAAATAAAACAGTGTTACATTTTACACAACAACATTTAAGCCAAGTATGTATTCCACCAAATAAATAATTCGATCTTCAGATGATCAAAATAAAATAGACAGAAGATATACAAGCAATAGTGACGAATGAAGAGGCAGTCACTATCGGTTACTCACTGTTTCTGCGACGGCACCTGTGGCCTCATGCCATTGCTGATTGTTGGTGGTTTCTTGCCATCTGCGATTGTCGATTGTCGGTTTCTCGAGTTCCAGATCTACGCACACTTTCAATGTTGCACGACGCAGAGTCAATACATGTAAAAAGTAATAGATGATACCGAGAAGCACGCTCATGAGACCCATGATACCGGCTGCAGAAAAGAGCCCGGGGATTACATAGTAACAATGTAACACACCGTTGATGTCTGTCTGCACACTATTTTTAAGGCTTAACTTTGCACCCACAATAAATAAGACAAAAGCTAGAAAATACAAAATCCTGTATAAAAACAGATAATGTTAGCTAAGTTTGTTATTTATTATAGATTTTATTATTTGATTAATCATTATCTTTAGGCGTGTATGTTAGTGCTTATTCTATCTCTGGTTTGAATATAATGATAGTTATTGGAATTTGGGGTGTAAATTAACAAGAGCTTGAGTTTGGGTTATTTAACTTAAGGCCATCCGTAGTCATAAAGCCCTTTGTGGGGCGTTATGCGACACGTGTCGTGCCACGTCACACAGGGGCTTTATGGGGCATTATATCACTAGAGCCCGTAGTCATAAAGCCCCTACCCATCATAATTTTCGTTTTTATTAATTAATTATAAAAACCCATGTTTTTTTGTGATTGGTCCAATTTTGAAAAGCATCTCCAAAACGCCGTGATAATAATGGCGCCTCCCCCAAATTTCTGAAACATGGCGCCCCTCGTTTTGGTGTTCGGGGCGCTATGGGGGCTTTATGAAGGAAAAGGGCGGTATATGGAGCCCCATTACACATGCTCTAAGAGAGCTTGTGCTCGTCTCATTTAAAACTCTATTTCTATAGCTCGAGCTTGACTTGTAAGTAATTTTTCAAGCTCGAGCCTGGCTTATTTATTATTAGTTTAGTTAGTTTCGTCCCTATATATATAAAATCACAACTTTTATATATAACATATTATATATATTAAACTGTTTTTTATCATACTTTATCTGTAACAATTTTTAAATAAATATATGTTTAATATAGATTATAAAAGATTCGCTTAGGCTCGTGAGCCAGCTCGAGATGGATATGTGAAGCTTGGGCTTGAGCTCGTTTATTAAATGTGCCTCAATAAAAACTCAAGTTCGGGCTCGAGTTTGTTGATGCTCGGCTTGATTCGGGTTTTTAGCAAGCTGATCTCTAGTAGCTTACGAGCTTAACAACTGATCTCTAGTAGCTTAGGAGCTGTTAAGCTCGTATATATACACCTCTAGTCATTGACACTTCATTTATTGCCAGTATCACTTAATTCAGTTACACCGTTATTTTTAAAACCCTGAATATATCAAACTATAACAAAAAAAGAGATTGAAATATTGAGTTAGAATGTTGTTTTATGGTATAACTACATACCATGATATAACAATACAGACTCGGCCGATTTTGGGCATGTTAGGGAGCGGTTGGCAACACGAACGACAATCACCAGTGATTGAATTGACGATGGAACGCGTTAGCATAAGAACCACGACCGCTGCTATGGCTAGACCCATGGATGGACTACTAGGGTAGTGACATTCAGGTACGAGACCATAATAAACCAATCTGATTTGAGATCTCTGCCATGCATATGTGAATACATCCATGTTATTAGTATTTGTATAAATTTATTAATACTTGCTACAACCACTAGTCCACTACTTCCTATCGGTTACCGAAATTTAGAATAAAAAACAGTCGCAAGTTAGCAACAGGTTTTAGACGAAGACAAAATAGTGACCACATACAAAACAATTGCTAAAACAGTCGTAAAGCAAGGAGTTCGCTAAAATTTTGACAAAAGCACTCGTCAATATTCACACAGTCGTAAATCGGTCACAAATCCTTTTGCGACGAGGTTTAACAAATCAGTTACAAATGACCTACAGCGACTAGTTTACAACCAAAATGACAGTAGCAAATAATCTTCCACAAATTATGTTTTTCATGATTTGTGGATCATGATATATTGGCTAAATGCCTTTATGGTTTACCTTAACCTTCGTGGCTTCAGCCGCAAAACCTGCAACCATGACTGCAATTCCGAGTGTCGCTAGGACAAATGTGACCAAAACCATTTTGCGCTCCATTTCTTCCTTCCTTAAAGAGATGGTGTTATTCTTAAATGAAAATGGTAATTTGGTTTTATAGTGGGGACACGATAAGGAAATGGGATCAGCCTTGGGGGTGACGATTACTAAATGGAATCATCCGTGGGGGGCGTACAACTAGATATATTAAAACAACTAGGGGTATTCGAGCGTTCGCGCGTTGCGCGACATTAAATGTTAGTTTCAGTTGGTTGTCAGTGTGACATTAAATGTTAGTTTCAGTTGTCGGTGTGGGATTTCGTTAAATAAGTAGCCGAAGATCATTAAGTTATCATGTTGTTTTAACGGAACCAACCATCAAAAAAGGGGTATGTCTAGCATACATATCAGTGTTATTAACATTTACTCATTAGGTACACTTTTACAAGGATGATGTGTTACACCGTCCAAATGAGTGTAGACCCAGCTCTTCTCTTATCCATTTTTGTACTATGTCATTACTACCATATGTGTATCATATGAATAAAACTTTTTCAATCAGTATATATCAATCACGTAACTTAATTTAAAAAATCTCTTTCATTAAATAATCCCATTTAATAAAATTACCTTACGAATTCACAGTTCGTACACTATGATTCGGCATAGAAACCGGCCCCAAATAACCTGAGCATGGGCTCCTGATTATGATCTTTTCTGGCAGCCATTACCATCACTTATAATGGTTGTTTAGACACCGTTAGCAGCCCCAAAACACTCCCACATAACTGCCAAAGATCTCGGCTTGTTGTTGTGCCGTTACTCATAGTTCGACTCGTAATCAATCCCAAGACTGCACCTGATTGCAAGTCGTTGTTGTCCATTTGTTGTTCTGTTATGGTAGTCGTCACCCCTACTATCCAATGTTATTTCACTACCATTTGTAGCCCCAACGCACCTCACACGCAGCCAAAAATAACCCGAGTCGTTGTTGCCCCACGTAATGGTGATAAGTAGACAAGTTGGTAGAAACTGGTATAGAAATGTGAGTGGTAACTCAACTTCTCAACTGTACATGATGAGTTGCCTGTATAGGGTTTTAAAAAAATGCATATTAGATTATATATTTGGCAAAGATCCATACAGTTTCTTTGACTTTTCCTATTCAATTTAAATATTGACAATTATCTTCTACCTAGATATTGAAGGTGATATGTAGCAAGTTTTTTTTCTGGATCAGTAAAAAAGAAATAAAAGATACAGAGCGACACCAATATGCCAAAAGGCATTGCGCCCTAACATCATAGCCTCCGCTAGAATTATCTATACGCCTTTCTTAGCATGAAGGTAAGCTTAAATAAGGTCAAAACAAAAGCCCCAAATTCATATTACCTAAATTGAATGTCCCCAAATTAGACTCCAAAAAACGTAAAAAAAATCTAATGTAAAAGCAGAAACAAAAAAAAGTATAGCAAAGTAAAGATTTAAATCAATAGACAAAAAAAAGTAAACTGTATAAAATGAAAACTCAAAACTATCCAGCATATACCAATGCTATAACAGTCCTAAAATTATAATATATGTGTTGCCCTGTCTTTTAAAACCAGATACATATAACAAACCAAATGGAAATAAAATTCGCTTAAACTTTAAAGGATGGGTGTTTATGAATAGTGATTTTAATAGTGAAGCCTGTCATCACCCGGGCTGTATTTCAACTCCAAGAATGTTTCATTATGTTTCGCTGCAATAAGGGCATCATTCAACTGAATTTAATTAAAGAAACCAAATTTCTACTCCTCCACAGAAAACCCACAATCAATACCCCCAAAACACATCTAACAATTCATGAACAACTAAAGAAAGAAACATGCATACACATATTGTAGATTCCGCGAGCTACCGAGATGAAATGGGGGTATCTGTGAAATAACCTCATGATAGATCGGGACTCTTCGCTGGAATGTTCGCCGGCGACAGGCGGTATCGGAAGAACAACCACCACTGTGTATTTATCTCTCTCTAAAGATCAATTTAAGGGTTTGTTGAATCTGCAAAAGCAAATGAAAACGCAAATAAAATCGAATTAACAACAAATTCGAGAGAAGACGAAGAGAAATCGAGTGTATGTTGCTTTCAGGGGAGAATCCGACAGTACAACCACAATCGCCGGCGTCCTTTTTGCGGAGAAACCCTAAAACCAGAGAAGTTTAAGATCATCTTCAAGTTTCCCATTCTGTATCTAGATCGGCCGATGAGAGACACTGGAACCCTCGCCGAAACCCTAGACCCATAGCCGTCATGTTCGCCGTCAACTACGCTACGGCATACCACCAAACCATCACCACCGGCCTAACTTGATGGCGACACCCGAAGACGACGGCCGGTTCCTCCATGACCGTCGCTCCGCTCTCCCATCGCTCCTCTCTCCCCTTGCTAATATGTCTCTCTTACTCCTCTTTGTAGAACCCTAACTCATCTAACTTTTAGGTCAAGAACATGAGCTGCAGTTGCCCAAAAATCAGCATATTAGGGATTGATTCTTGCAACAATGAAGATGCATTTGCGATTAACAAAACATAAATACTTAAAACACACCAAACCCACAAATAAAGTTCACCTAACCAGCCCCCAATTCCAACTGTGCCCTACTCCTCGTCATTGTTTCTACACATTTAGACCTGATTATATAACCGAAATTCACATATGTGTCCAGAAGTAGTTCGTGGCTTACCTTAAATGTAGAGTCGGCCTGGAGAGTTGCCGATTCACTTGAAAAACTCCCGTACACACTTTAATCTGCTCACCGGATCTTCAGCTGAAACAAAGAATGAAACATGCAAATGGGTTCGGATCTTACCGGAATCTGGTCTGATTTGGTTGGAATGTTAACCGTCGTCAAGTCCATCGTCTACACAACCTCTCTCTCTCTCTCTCTTAAACGTTCATTGTTCCGTCGGCTTGGGTCGTTGACGCGCCGAAATCAGGTGGAGCAGCCACCGGTGGCGGTGGTCAGCTACCACTCTTTCTATCTCTAGACATCTACATATCTCTCCCTCTCTCACCCCTCTCTAAGGTTTGTATGTAAGTGTAAAATGAGGGGCAGATGGATGGTTTAGGATTTTATGTGGGGGTGTGAATGGTTTTGTGGAAACCATCAGCCAAGAAGATGAAGCACCCTCTTAACAAAAAAGCACAAAAGGATTCGAACTTAGGTATCTACTCTTAGTGGTGCACAGGAAAGCCAATTTACCAAGTTGAGGTTTTGTTTAATGAGTTTTGATTTGTTGTATTTAACATGAAGTGAAAAATGGAGAGTGGGCCATGTATTGAATTACTATTTTGATTTGTTGTATTTAACATGAAGTGAAAAATGGAGAGTGGGCCATGTATTGAATTACTATTCATAAGCTTTCTTTTTTAATATAGGGTAATACCAGTCTACTAATCTCGCACGCGTTAAAATTTGTAATGCTCACTTTTGGTAATTTGTATATTAAAATTTACCATGCGAACAAATTCGCCTCCAAAGGTTGATACAAATAAATATGTTGGCAAATTCTGAATTTTGTAAGTTATCGTATATTTTTACAACAAAAAAAGAGAAAAAGAAAAAAATAAACAAAACCTTGAAGCAGTGTTGACATATAGACGTATGTGCTTCGATGACTTGTACATTGTCACGTACAACTTAGTTTTGAATTAATTTTACACTTAAACGTAGATAAAAACAAGCATTATGCAATTGTATATTCGGAATTATAAAATATTTATAAAACATTATATTTAGAGAAGTTATAATAGAAAAAAGATATGAATGTGTCAGTATAATACATTGGTGTATAGGGAAGGTTCATAGAAGGATCATATTTGTAATTTAAGAAGAAAAAATAAAGTTAAAGCCCTTAGTAATATTTGATTTGACATTACGGGGCTGTTTGGCAAATCTCTTAATGATTCATTAAGAGGTGGACCTCTTATTCGGACAGAGGTGTGGATGTTTGGTTGGCAAAATGCTAGCCTCTTAATGGCCTGAATCAGTCTGTATCATACAGATATAATATGATGCTGAATGGAAAAAAAAAGACATTGGTTACCCTTTCCCCTCTCTTCTCCTTCTCTTCTCAACAACAAACCCTACTTCATCAGCCAACACCTCCACCGTCCACCCCACCCCTGTCCTCACCACCTCCGTCTCCCGCCGCCGTCCTCCTCCCTCTCCTCACCACCTCCGCCTCCCGCCGCCGAACTGCACCCAGGCTTGTTTTCTAGTTTTATTTTTTTTATTAAACTGATTTTTCATTTATTTTACGCATTATTATGATTATGATGTGGTTCTTGTTCGATTTTTATGGATTTGTTTATTTTTCTGATTTTTTGATGTTGTATGTAGAATGGATTTGTTTTCTTGTATGTTGGAAGTGGATGTTGATGTTGATGAGGTTCTTGTTGTTGTTGAAGATCGGTGGTGGGTGTTGTGGTGGTGACGGTGTAGTGGTGGTGGTGACGGTGGAGGTGCAGCGGTGGTGGGTGTTGTGGAGATGAACGATTCCGGCATGATGAGGTTCTTGTTCTTGTTGTTAGGTAGAGAGAGACAGAAAGTTTCGTGGTGATGAATGACTGGAAATGATATATATAATAAAATGGTTTTTTTAATTAAAAGGGGTAAAAATGTCATTTTACACGGTCATTCATATGTGCAACCAAACAGCACTTTACTGGTTCAGCACTTACTAGTTCAAAGCCTCTTACCCATTCAGACCTCTTATTCATTCAGCACTTATTGATTTAGATGTTGCCAAACAGCCCCTACATCTTTGTGAGTATGATCATGCAAATTATACCTCTATATTAAATCATTGCACTTAGCTATAGCTATATAGCAATATTTGATTTGACATTATAGAAATTGTTTTTGTAAGTGTAAAACCGATCATGCAAATTATACCTATATATTAAACAATAGAGCTTTCCATAGTGACGCATATTAATAATTTATTTTCATAATTTGTATTTTTTTTTTACTTTCCGTTTTTCTTTTTCATATTATTATATTTTATTTTATTTGTTATTTAATTCTTTTTTTTAATTTTTTTAATTAACTATTATCATATTTACCTTTAAAGTATAGTCTGTTTTTTTTTGTTTATAAATTTATTTGAGCGTGTCAAATATAGTTAGTTATTATTTTCTTACGGCGAGGAACGGAAATGATGTCGTTTAAAATCGATACTGGTACAAAATTTGTTTGTATGGTTTTTTCGACGTGATAGTATAAATTTCATTGAATATAGAATTGTATTCGCAATAGAGTATCTTATGCCATAAGCTATAGGAGGTGTTGGTACGGTACAGATATCTGAATTCGTTTTGATAGTTCTCAATCAATGTAAAACACATGTCAATATCATCTTGGGGGTATCTCTTTTGATTGTTCTTCCAAGTGCCAGTATTGTATCGAATTGAATACCGGCAGAAAGCCCGCAAAGTAGCGCGGATAATCTCAAAAGTTTTAAAGATACAGTACCGTTGGTGAGTGAAGTTTCATGTATTCTTTAAATAGTTTACATTTTTTCTCTTTAATTAACAAAAAGTAAAACCATCGAACCACCAAATCATGTAGATCCGTAAAGGTTTATTTTGAAATGAGTAAATTACAAGTTTTGTCCTTTATGTATACATCAAATTGCAGGCGCTGTCGCCAAAAGTTTACAGGCGGTGTCCTTAACCTTTCAAAATCTTGCACGTTTTGTCCTTTAAGCCAAACTTGGTTAGAAATCTCAGTTAAAAACTATCATGTGCAATGCACATGAGGGTAAAATGGTAATTTCCCTCTAGCCCTTTCAAACTCAACAATAGTCACTTGACTCCATCATCTGTACGCATGATTCAAAAGTAGAGGGCCCACTTTTCTGTAATGTGAAAACAGAATGATTGAACGTGGATTCATGGCGATGATGGTGATTTTGATAGGAGAGAATTAGAGAAAACCCTCTTCTTCCCTCTTCAATTCCCCATATCCGCATTAGGGTTTTATTGTTCTTCTATAAACACAAACATTTCATCATAAAACAAAATCAACTCTTGTAAGCAAGCCACTCAACATGTTGCTTCAATCCTCAACAAACCCTAATCTCTGGGCAACAAAAAGATTGCACAACACAACTTTATCGTTTGCTTCACCCACCAATTTCCTTTAAATCATTGTGAGTTTTCTTTCTCCTAATTGTTCTTTCTTCACTAATTCTTTTTAATTTCCAAGGTTATTGTTCTTTATGTTCATGTTCTTATTTTATGAAATTCCCTGAATTTTGTTTGAATTTTTGTGTTGTTTCATTATATAAAGCTGAGTAGTTGATCATGTATTAATGAAAATGCCGGCAAGATGGCATCTTTTTATTAATTAAACCCACAGATTTATCAAGATAAAGGATTCTGTTTAAATGTTTGTGTTGTCTTTTTATATAAAGTTGAGTACTTGACAATGTTTTAATGAAACTGCTGGCAAGATGACATCTTTTTGTTAATTAAATCCACAGATTTATAATGATAAAGGAAAATGTGCCGACAGTTTGCTAGGATTGTCCGATATCGAATTTTGAATTGTTTAGTTTTTTATTTTTTTTATAGAAGAATATTGTTGTGTAAAACTGAGGTTGAATGGGGATCAATGTGTGTTGCGGATTGATTGTTTGGACACTGAATCATCTCATGAGGCTGCTATGCAGAGCATAAGTATATTGGGTTCTGCAGAAGAAATGGTTACCGATGTTTGTGCTAATAGGATGGATATTAGTTTCGAGCCGTTTACAAAGAAATGCAGATCTGCCATGAGGAAGATGAAGACTCAATATGAACACAAGGTTGAGAGGGAAGTTACCATTTTACCCTCATGTGCATTGCACATGACAATTTTTAACTGAGATTTCTAACCAGGTTTGACCTAAAGGACAAAACGTGCAAGATTTTGAAAGGTTAAGGACACCGCCTGTAAACTTTTGGCCAAAAGGACAGCGCCTGCAATTTGATGTAAATATAAAGGACAAAACTTGTAATTTACTCTTTTGAAATGGTGTATTTTTTAGGCTATAGGGTGCCCTTATGACCATCATGGCTTTTCACGTCAGTGTCATGTCACTCACCTTTAATCATTATCTAAAACCACTACCCTAAGGGTGTAGTCATGACCCAAACCACTAGCCTCTTATTTATTTTCATTTATTTTTGTGTAAAGAAAAAGGAAATGATTTCTTGAAAAATGGAAAGGAAGACCATGGTTTAATCCATGCAAACCATGGCGGATCAAGCAAGGGGGTGGTGTAGCCTTCTATTCATGTATCTAGTTGGCAAATCATATCCCAACCATAACCTCCACACCCTTTAGCCTTAAAAAAGTGAGAACTCATTATTGGAAAATATACGAGACTTACAAATACCCTAGTAACGAATAAGATTAGTTGAACATAGCTTGGGCTTGACATGTGACTTTAAAGAAGGTTAAAGACATAAAACACTAGAAGATAGATTTAAATATGAGACAATTACTAAAATGACAAGGTTTACAATTAGGTCACCACTTAAAGGTTGAAATTAGGAATGTGCGTGGTATAGGTATCGAAAATCGTCAAAATTGGGTACTGGTATCAGTACCGAAAATGTTGAGTACGGTAAGGTACTGATATTTGAAGGTAAAAGCTGGTATTTTACAATACCGAACCGAAAACGCCAAAAAGTGGATACAGAGTCGGTACTGAAAAAAATTTGGTACGGAAAATTCAGTACCGATACTAGTACCAAATGCTCATCCTTGATTGGAATTGTGTAACGTGTAGTTAAAGGGTTGGCTCTAGTCTATACTACCTTATTAAGAGAACTGAGTTTTCTACCGTTTTGGTGATTTTACCACGCATAGTAATTTCGAAGCGTCATCTACAAGAGATAACAACCCATTTAGAGGGGAGAGGGTAAACTTAGACATTGTGAAAAAATTAAGACGCTTGGAGGGTATAATTGGAATTCTGGTACGAAACTACTCTGTGGCACTCAACCGTTTGAATCCCAATCGTCCTTGCCTTTCCTTGTTCTAGGTTAGGGTTTTCTCTATATATCAATTCCCTCTACATCCCTTCACCGCCCTCATCAGTGAATGCTAATTTTATTATCATGTTGCAGTTGAAGCATCCTTTCCTTTACGACGATTCATCGACCATTACACACCAATCTCCATACCCAAAACCCCCCACACACATTCACTCTCCATCACATACATAATGCGTGCCCTACATTCCTAAATCTAAACATTTACATTTCACAACTTGAAGCAATTGAGTTATAAGTTAAAGACTGAAATTAATATGGCAGTTCCGGCCACTATTCCGGCTACCCCCTTCGAGATGCATGATATATTTTTTTCGAATCTGCAAAAGGTAAAACCCGATTACCTCACTTCATTCCGATTTGACTCTATTTTCTTCTTTCAAGTATCTGCACTGAAATCGAGTTTCTACAAACTTCTTGATCTGTTTATCAGGTACGAATTTGCCCAATTGAGTTATTTTCATTCAAGTTTTGCTATTTGTTTTATCGATTAATTCGTTTTGATTTGTGTATTGTGATTTTAGAATGCTCACACTTAACTTCGAATCATAGTACTTTTGATTTGTAGGAATAAATTATATGAAAAAGTAAATTAATTGAGTTATATGCAGGATGTCTCTCTTCTTCATGGTCTGGGAATCAAATTTGTTCTTGTTCTAGGGACATATGTACAGATTGACAAGGTTTTAGCTGAAAAGGGTTAGTTATTTTTGGATTAATGGGTAATTTTAGGTGTAGTTTAGTAAATAATGGTGTAGTTTTGTTGAATATATGGTTAATTTGGTAACCAATTCAGGACGTGAACCGAAACACGTTGGAAGATACAGAATTACTGACCCTGATTCGCTCAAGGCCGTGATGGATTCAGCGGGAAGAATCCGGTTGATGATCGAGGCAAAGCTGTCACCAGGGCTGTCTTTATGCGGCATCTGTAGACACGGAGAAAACAAGCGGTTGCATTCCAATGTCAGTGTTGCAAGTGGTAATTTTCTTGCTGCCAAGGTAATCGTCTTTCTGTTTCTTGCAAATGTGCAACAAATGAAAAAGGCTATGTCGCTCAAGTTATAGTTTTTGACAGAAAAGAAGAGTTGTCGAAGGCATTGATTATGAAGCAATGGGTGAAGTAAAGAAAGTGGATGTTCATCGCATACGTGAGCGGCTGGATAATGATTCTATTGTGATTTTAAGCAACCTTGGATATTCTAGCTCCGGAGGTGTACTAAATTGCAAGTATGCTATATAGTTGTTAATAGGTATTTTTTGTTACTGTTAGTCGTGATCTAATTAAACGAATATAAAAATAACAAGATTATCGTCGCTCCATCCCAAGTTTTTTGACCCAAGTAATAAAAATAGGTTTTCGGTTACCCACGATTATGCCGGAGACGTAGTTTTGACCCATATGGTCTGCATTCTACTTACTCTGGTATCCTAATTGCAAAATTTTTAATTCTTAATTGATTTTGTGGTAAATAATAATGCAGCACGTATGAAGTTGCTACTGCTCGTGTGTTGCGCTTGGAGCAGAGGAACTCATCTGCATTATCGATGGGCCAATTTTGGATGAATGGAGCCGGTTAATCATTATTTTTTGACACTTGAAGATGCTGACATGTTAAATACGTAGGCGAGCCAAGCAAAGCGAGAATGCAATTACGTAAAAGGAGGAGCTTAGAATGGAATTGAGGGTTTTTACGGTCTATTGTTGGTGTAAGTAGTTGAATTTTGAGTATGGTGTGTTTGTGTTGTCTGTGGATTTTGATTATAAATTGTTGCTTTTAAACCCTAAATTAATAAGGAATTTGTTTTTTTTTTCTTATTTTACTTCAAATTCTATAGCCACAAATTTATATTCTTCGTATGTAAGAAGTTTTAGCTGCCAGTATATACAAAAAATCATGATTTAGTTTCTTTTAAAATGTTTTTATCATTTTGTGTGTTTTGTGAAATCGACACCTTGGGCGGAACCGTGTAATTTGTCATCTTGATAGGGTGTGAGAGTCATGGCGGGTTGAATTGTTCAAACATCAACACTAACTTGCATATGCTTAAAATCGTGTAACCTGAGCACAATCCGTTTAACTCATTTATTTGAACGTGTCAAACGGGCTGGTAGGCGGTAATCAAGTTGCAAACTTGTTAATTGGGTAGGTTGGTTTAAAAAATTGTGTTAAATGGGTCACAAACGTTGACTCCCACTGCCAACAACACATTGATTGCACCTCTTGAAGAACTGCAGAATCTTGCTGGTGGGAATGACATAAAGGTGCATAGTTTTTTATTCTTTAAAATCTAACTATGTGAACATATGTTTTATATGCTATTCGATCAGTCAACGCAATAATGGTTCTCGATTTTTGTTTCACAAGGCTTGGAGGCAGCAAAGATTAGGTATATACTATACAGTTATATACTATACAGTAATATGATATAATGTTACCTTAATTTTTTTTGTTACAATAATAGAATATTGTCTTTTACTTTGTTCTTAAGTGGGGTTGATCCGGAGAGCATGAGCATAGCAGAACGTGATGTAATGCTCGTTTTTCGCACCCTATGCAAGGTTTTTGTTTCTTTTTATCTTTTTTTTTTCATGATTCGTGGCTTAAATAATAATTCTTACTGTATTCTTTATTACTGCAGATGGGCAAGAAAGAAGATAACGATGCAGTTACAACAAAGACACGAATCCTATCTCTTGAACTTCTACAGGTATTTTATTAAAGTTGATAACTCATCTTTCAGCCAACTTTTTTTTTTATAAATTGTTCAAAATATGAAATTTCCAGGGCTTGTTAGAGGGTGTTAGTCACTCGTTTACTAAAAACTTAATTTTTATGGACCCGGTGAAAGCTTACCTAATATATGCTTTGCTACAGGCATCGGTTTCACAATCTCCAACAATATTTCAGGCATGTTTTAACTTTTAAGCTTTGATCACGGTTTTTCTTCGGGTGTGCCTATTGGCACACCAAACCCTAGCAAATTTAGGGTTTATGATGCAATTTTTCTTAGCAATCAAATGGCTCGAACACTAAGGATTAATCAAAGACCGAAAATTGAACCCAAAGGTTCTAAGAACACAAGTTCTTTAATCAAAACAAATCAACCAACGTTTACAATAACCAAAACCCCTATAAATAGATCCTAGAACCACAAAATTAGGTAACAAAATAAACGGATAAAAGGAAACCAAATAAAGTACCAATAAAAAATAAAGATAGACTTAAAATATTAAATCATAAAGAATAATCCGTGCAGGTCTTCTTGCTGGTCGGGCCGGATCACGAGTCAAGTTCCAAATCACCGGGTCGGTCCGGGTCGCCTGCATCATTCTCCCCCTCTTCGAAAAAAAAAACTCGTCCTCGAGTTTTGTCTTAGGACCAAAGCCACCTGGATCAAAAGTAACATCAACCCAAATCTTTTGCGCTATTATCACGACCCGCCTAAATTGTTCAACTTCATGGGTCGTCTCGTCCGGGTCTGGACTTGTACCACCTAGGTCGAATGGGGCATGGTTGTTGACTTTCAACTTAACCCACTCAAACATCTTGTGAACTACAATGAACTCAAATGACGGTCCATAATTTTTATTCATGTGTGGGCCACAAACATTTATTCCACTGAGATCATTTTGTTTTTCCAAGAGCCCACTAGAAGTCATTTGGGAGGCATCAAGCATGCCACGTCCAGATGCCTTCCTCACATCCATGAACTTGCCGACAAAGGGGCCCACCACATACTTTTGAATATTCCCCATATTTAAAAAATATGTCTCATTCTCCATTTGTTGAGTCGGCTTAGCGTCAAACTCATCTATAGTAATAATTTGAATTTTAAAAGATGGATATACGCTACCTTTACTTGCCTTGTTTATTGAGGAAACATTGAATGCATCCATGATTTGCGGCTTTGATAGAGATGTAGCATCATTAGCCGTCGACACATCATGCGTAACCCTTGCAGTGCTATCAAAAACCTCCGCATTACTGCTACCCAAAGCCATCGTGTCGTCACCTGTAACCATCGCATCACCACCTTTTTCTACCACTATAACACCTTCAACATTACGACTTTTGGAACCCGATTCATCATCCGGTAAGTTCCGATTTCGACCGGTAACCCAAAAATACCACTCCTCATCCTCGTATTCATCAAAACAAGGAGGTGACAGATAGATAACGCTACAATTTTCAGAATACTCCTCCTTCCCACAGTTCTCATCCCGGATGAACGCCTTTGAGTCGGTTTCCTGAAACTTGTAACCATCGCAGTCTTCAGGATGCTCCTCTTTCCCAACGATCTCATCCCAGATGACATCCTTTGAGTCAGTTTCCTGGATCTTACGATCTTGCGAATCGACCACGATTTCATCACTGCCTCTGTCGGCGATTCTGCGAGTAAAAAGGTAGTTCTCATCACGCAGAGCCATTTGAACACCAAAGCTCTGATACCACCTGATGCAATTTTTCTTAGCAATCAAATGGCTCAAACACTAAGGATTAATCAAAGACCGAAAATTGAACCCAAAGGTTCTAAGAACACAAGTTCTTTAATCAAAACAAATCAACCAACGTTTACAATAACCAAAACCCCTATAAATAGATCCTAGAACCACAAAATTAAGTAACAAAATAAACGGATAAAAGGAAACCAAATAAAGTACCAATAAAAAATAAAGATAAACTTAAAATATTAAATCATAAAGAATAATCCGTGCGGGTCTTCTTGCTGGTCGGGCCGGATCACGAGTCAAGTTCCAAATCACCGGGTCGCTCTGGGTCGCCTGCATCAGTTTATCTACGTAGCGTATTGGTCAATATGCAACGTATAGGGTTAACCCTCTACGCTGCGTATTGACCAATACGCTGCATAGATAAACCATGGATCTCAATGTCTGATAACCAATCATTGCACAGAAAACAAGGGTCATATACGCTGCGTATAGGTCTATACGCAGCGTATATAAACCATTAGATTTTTTTGGGTCATTTTGGTAGGTTTAAGGGATCATTTTTTCACAAAGTTTAAATAAGCTGCGTATAGACCTCTACGCAGCGTATATAAAGGTCCGAAAATGTCTTTTATACCCTTGTGTTGAGGCTATACGAAGCCAAATACAAGGGTAGTTTTGTCATTTTAGTCTAATACGCTGCGTAGGGATCTATACGCAGCGTATATAAAGCTCCATTTTTTGTAATTTTTTGTGTATTCCTTTTTTTATTTATAAAAAAAACAAATTAATTGTTTTATTTTGGGGTATTTCCATGTTTATTTATAAAAAAAACAATATTATTAGAAATAATACAAATATTATTAATTATAAAAATTATAAATAATACAAATATTAGGTCCCGTATTGACCTCGTATAAGCCTCTAACTGTGATATCGTATCGTATAGGTGTGGTTTAGGTCCCGTATTGACCTCATATAAGCCTATAAGCGAGATATCGTATCGTATAGGTGTAGTATAGGTCACGTATTGACGTCGTATAAGCCTATAAGTGTGATATCGTATCATATAACGTAGTATAGGTCACGTATTGACCTCGTATACGCCTATAAGTATGATATCGTATCGTATAGGTTTGGTTTAGGTCACATATTGACCTCGTATAAGCCTATAAGTGTGATATCGTATCGTATAGGTGTAGTATAGGTCACGTATTGACTTCGTATAAGCCTATAAGTGTGAAATCGTATCGAATAGCTTCGTATAGGTCACGTATTGACCTCGTATACACACAATTAATTTCCTTTTTTTTTTATAAATAAACGAGTTAATTACATAGTTAGTCCCTGTGGTTTGCACAAAGTAACATACTTAGGTACTAATAGTTTAGAATCACATTCTAGGGTATTAACTTTTCATTTTGTAACGTTTGAAGGTATTAACGTTATTTTTAGGCTTAAAATCACATTCTATTAGTACCTAAATATGTTATTTTTTGCAAACCACATGGACTAACTATGTTAATACCCGAGAAGTTAATACCTCCAAACGTTACAAAATGAAAAGTTAATACCCTAGAAGGTGATTTTAAACTATTAGTACCTAAGTATGTTATTTTGTGCAAACCACAGGGACTAACTATGTAATTAACTCTAAATAAACAAAGGAATACGATAATTTAATTTAAACGATAACAAAATAATATATTTGTATTATTTACCAATAATATTTTTTATAAATAATTTTCTTTTTTAATTTTTATAATTCATAATATTTGTATTAGTTTTAATTTTTATAATTTATATTTGTATTATTTACCAATAATATTGTTTTTTATAAATAATTTTTTTTTATAAATAAACAAAGGAATACACAATAAAAAAATAAAAAAATGAAGCTTTATATACGCTGCATATAGACCCCTACGCAGCGTATGAGACTAAAATGACACAACTACCCTTTTATTTGGCTTCGTATAGCCTCAACACAAGGGTATAAAAGACATTTTCAGACCTTTGACGTCGTATAAGCCTATAAGTGTGATATCGTATCATATAACGTAGTATAGGTCACGTATTGACCTCGTATACGCCTATAAGTATGATATCGTATCGTATAGGTGTGGTTTAGGCACGTATTGACCTCGTATAAGCCTATAAGTGTGATATCGTAACGTATAGGTGTAGTATAGGTCACGTATTGACATCGTATAAGCCTATAAGTGTGATATCGTATCGTATAACGTAGTATAGGTCACGTATTGACTTCGTATAAGCCTATAACTGTGATATCGTATCGTATAACGTAGTATAGGTCACATATTGACATCGTATAAGCCTATAAGTGTGATATCGTATCGTATAGGTGTAGTATAGGTCACGTATTGACCTCGTATAAACCTATAAGTGTGATATCGTATCGTATAACGTAGTATAGGTTACGTGTTGACCTCGTATAAGCCTATAAGTGTTATATCGTATCGTATAGTAGCGTATCGTGTTGAATCGTATCGTATAGTGTATATAGTATAAGTCTCGTATATGTGATGTATATGCCTATAGGCCTACACGGGACCTCAACCACACCTATAGGCGTATACGGGACATATATACACCTATAGACCTATACGGGTGTTATATCGTATCGTATAGTAGCGTATCGTGTTGCATCGTATCGTATAGTGTAGTAGCGTATCGTGTTGCATCGTATCATATAATATATTTGTATTATTTACCAATAATATTGTTTTTTTTATAAATAATTTTCTTTTTTAATTTTTATAATTCATAATAGTTGTATAATTTTTAATTTTTATAATTTATATTTGTATTATTTACCAAATAATTTTCTTTTTTAATTTTTATAATTAATAGTAGTTGTATTATTTTTAATTTTTATAATTTATATTTTTATTATTTACCAATAATACATAAAAAAATACAAAAATTGAGCTTTATATACGCTGCGTATAGGTCTCTACGCAGCGTATATAAACGCTTGTTTTCTGTGCAATGATTGCTGATAAGCCCTATACGCTGCGTATAGACCTATACGCAGCGTTGGGCTAAGGTTGACCCAAAGCACTTTTAACCGGTGTGTCAAATATGATTATAAGAAGCGCATTATGCCATATCGGTTGTTTTGGACATTCTAATTATTTTCTAGGTAGGATAATCACATTTCATTGTTTTTTGTTCTATGCATTGTTAGATGTTTATAAACCAAACAACTATTATGTGTTTCATAATACTTTGTTGAGCTCTGTATGTTTTCTAACTCCAAGAGTGTGCCACGACTTGCAAGTTCTTAATTTGGTGCATGTATATTACGTTGACCTTGTGCTTTTTTTTTTTTTTTTGGCCTATTTTTGCATTGCAGTTTCTGATGAATATGCTTAACTTGTAAAACATGATCATTGGAGCCGCTCACATGGATGAACTCTGGTTGTTTTATTTCTGAATATCTATATAGCTATCCCTTAATACAATGGAATTTTAACTTTATGCTTGGCAAGTTTTTATCATTTTCAGCTGGCTATTTAGGCTACTACCTCTTTATCTGAGTTAAAGCAATCACCATCAAATGAACCATCATGAGCAGCTGAGTTTTAATTCCACTAGGGTTTATTCGACACACAACACTCGGTGTGTAGTTTTGCATTTTGTACATAACGAGGAAATACTACCCCGCGCGTTGCCGCGGGATGTTTAAAAGCATTGAAGCCACATAGATGGTCCTTGATAACAACACTATTTCCCAAAGTTATTTTATATCTCTCCCTTTTTCTATTTCGTTTTCTGCAAGTCTTGTATACAATATTTAAAATTTGTTAATACAACTTCTGGATGTTTGTAGTGGTTTAATTTTCAGTTACACAACTTGCTGGACAACAAAACTACATATTGACACATTTCATATGGTAGAACAATAGAACTGCATATTTAAATAAACCAAACCTTTCATATGAACTTTGATTTTTTATACACATCATTGGTTTCAAAAGACAAGTGAAACATGAGATTAATCAAGCATGGCATGCTTAATATAACTTTTCCCCGGAGTTTCAACTCCGCACCACCGTCAAATTCCGTCACAACTCCGTTACTCTGAAACCCGAGGGTCAAAACATATTTAAACGTCGGTCTGACCGGAATATCCGTCGGCCCAGGGCCATCATCCATGCTTTGCTCAACCCTCGCCGCCGACGATTCCGACACCACCTTGACTCGGTTGCGGAGTCAATTCTACAACTTGTTACGCGACACGTTCACTAAGACGGGTTTCATTATGTGTTATGTGTTACTGAAGGGGTATGGTCCCAAAAAGCCGCGCAAACCTCCGTCGAGGTTGCGCGAGAGACCATACTCCTTATTTTTAGTAAACTTCTTACTGAGAGCCTCGCGCGACCTACACCACTCTCCAGTCTGTGCCGCACGAGGCATAGCCCACAAGGAGCACATGGGCATACTAACCCCGCGCGGATTAGTTGGACACCCAACAAGAACCACACAGGAGGGAAGCGCAAGGCTACCTCCAGTGGTACACAAGGTACAAGTGGCAGTGAAAAGAGCCAATGAGCGTCAGCAGGCTCTGGTCAATCGTGCACCACGATCGCCTGACGAGAAGTACATAAGGACGCCTACGTGGCACCAATCAGGAGACGGAGACAACTGTCCCACGATCTCCACTTGTCTGCTGATGGCAGAAGAACAGCAGGGCCGACAACAATGACACGTGGCTCCAATCAAGGTGCGCCAGCACCGAAGAGCTTCTAGAAGCCACTAAATGGTCGACACCAGCGAGGCAAAGAGCATATCCGCTATGTTGTCCATTTCCGGCCCAAGGCCCATCAGCCCATATCCTCTTACACCTCTCCGGCTATAAATAGAGACCTCATTCCACAGGTTAAACATTCGATTCCCTCTACTCTCACTCCTAACACTTAATTATCCTCCCAAAGCAGTCGCTTATTCTCACGCCGGAGCCCGGTTAAGAGGGAAACCCCCACATTCCCCTCTTAACGAGTGATGGTGTTCTGTTTTGCAGGATTGAACCATCAGGTCGGAGCTCAAATACACATTAAGAAGATTAACCATTATGGTAGAAGCATAAACTAAACTGATTAGTTCCTTAATTAGTTCAGTGTTTCTTCATTGGCGCCCACCGGTTTTTTCTATTAACCACCTTCATCTTCTTTTATTTGAGCCTTCATTTTTTCTTCCTTCGACCATGGCTGGTCAAGGAATCACTCCAGAGTTCGGCTTCGGAGCCAACTCTAACGCGGCGTTGGGTGAGGGAATCCAAAACTTCCATGCCCAAATCGAAGAAATTGGTGAAGTCGAAGTAACCAACACTAGGGGCCCGCGCGGGAGTATCACCCGCATCACCCGGACGGTCACCCCAGGAAATAATGGAGAAGGGCCGTCGAACCCAACACCGCCGCAGAGTGTCTCGGCATTACTAGGGCTACCAGAAGGCGAAACCCCAGCTTCATGGTATGCCAAAAACATCGCCACTATCAACGCAGCGTACCAGTCGCTGATCGCGCAGCAAGCAGTTCTGACGGCAGAACCGTCCTTGGTGACTCCTCCGGGTCAAGGGGCGCGCCAGATGCCCCCACCGCCCAATCTCCAAGGCAGAATAAACAGGCCTCCACCTACCGGACGTTTGAGCGTACACGACACGCGAGACACAAGAGGGGAAACGAATAGTTATTACGACTATCCGTCAACCCTTCAACGAGGCCCTGTTCACAGCCGGCTCACGCCGCAACATGAACAACGAATGGGAAGAGACAGACCCGAATGATCCAACTTGGGTAGATGACGAAGGGTCGTCAGTCTTTAACCGCTTGCCGAAAAACCACGAGTACTTCAAACCGAGACAACACATCGGATACACAGAAGAGGCTGAGAGAGATTTCCGCCTGGCATACAGACCAGCGGAAGCTGCGGAACACTCCAAGTTCATCCCGAAAATTGCACTCGCGCCACTTTCACGAGAGAAACTACCCCCGACTGTCGGAAAATTCAACGGATTGACTGATCCAGATGATCACGTCAGAACATTCACAAGTGTAGGCTGCATGGGAGGTTGGAACATGCCCATGTGGTGCCACTTGTTTATTCAAACTCTTACCGGGGCGGCTCGCGCCTGGTTCGACAGCCTTCCGCCGGGGAAGATTAAATCGTGGGTAGATTTCAAGACGCAATTTTTGAGCTACTTCAGCCAACAACGTCGCTACCAGCGCGACACAGCTGAAGTAGAAGATATTTGGCGAAGAGACGGTGAAGGTCTGGAAGACTTCATCACTCGTTTCAACAAAGAATGTTTGGAGATAGGTGGCGTCAGTGAACAACTCATGCGTTGTCACTTCAAGAAGGCCATCCGCTGTGATAGTCCTCACTCTGCCAAAAAGGAAGTGATGTCAACTGAAGGAGCGCGCCCGGCAAAAGCGGCAAAGGTTTCCACGACCGAGCCCGAAAAATGGGTTTTAAACCGCAAATACCCAGAGCAAACAGTGACAATTGGCCACGCCATTTCATCAGACATACAAACGCGTTTAAAGCAATTGTTGTTCCGAAACATGGATATATTTGCCTGGACCCCGGCAGACATGACCGGTGTCCCGCGTAACATAACCGAACATTGCTTAAACACTTACCCTTCTGTTGAACCAAAGGTCCAAAGAAGGCACAGCCTAGGAGCAGACAAAACGAAAGCAATGAACGAGCAAGTATGTGAGTTGCTCAAAGCTGGGATCTTGCGAGAGGTATGATATCAGAGTTGGGTTGCGCACCCGGTGATGGTTGAAAAGTCAAACGGCGGATGGCGAATGTGCGTAGACTATACCGATCTCAACAAGGCATGCCCAAAAGATTGCTATTCTTTGCCTGAGATCGACAAAAAGATAGATTCTCTAGCGCCATATAGATGGAAATGTTTTTTGGATTGCTACAAAGGTTACCATCAAGTTCAGATGAAACTCGAAGATGAAGACAAGACAGCCTTTAGAACTGATCTTGGAATCTTTTGCTACACAAAGATGCCTTTCGGCCTGAAAAATGCTGGCGCAACATACCAACGCTTGATGGACAAGACCTTCGCAGGAGACATCGGAAAGCATATTGAAGTTTACATCGATGATCTAGTGGTTAAAAGTCCCGAAGAGGACCAAATGTTGAAAGACATCGAAAAAATGTTCAACTCATTGCGCAGCGTAAATATGAAGCTGAATCCAGCCAAGTGCTCTTTTGGCATGGAAGAAGGGAAGTTTCTAGGCTTCATTGTCACAAACGGCGGTTTCAAAGTGAATCCAGAGAAAGTACAAGCTATAGAGCGAATGCCCTCACCGTGAACCATCAAAGAGATGCAACGACTGGCCGGCCGACTGGCCGCGCTTAATCGTTTTCTCTCCAATCACGCCGCGAAGTCGTACCCCTTTATTAGCACGTTGCGCAACTGTGTGAAGAAGCAGGAGTTCAAGTGGACACCCGAGGCCGAGACAGCTTTTCAACAAATGAAAGCGTGTCTGATTGAACTCCCTACCCTGACTGCACCATTCGAAAAAGAACCACTCGTACTGTACTTGTCTTCTTAAGACAGGGCAGTAGGGTCAGTACTATTAGTGGAGAGAAACGGAGTCCAAACTCCAATTTATTACGTCAGCAGGGTACTCACCGACCCAGAAACAAGATATTCCACGATGGAAAAATTAGTTCTCGCGCTGCTACACGCGTCCCGAAGGCTGCGCAGATATTTCACAGGCCATGTGATAACCGTGCTCACCAACTTCCACATCGGCACAATATTGCAAAAGCCTGAGACATCAGGTCGGTTGGCAAAATGGGCCATCGAGCTGGGGGGCCATAATATCTTGTACAGGCCGCGCCCAGCCATTAAAGGCCAAGTCCTAGCCGACTTCATCACAGAAGTGTCGGCCGATAAAGTCAGAGATGCAAACTGGTAGAGACTCCTGAGAAAGACGCGACTGATGAGACTTGGATGCTTTATACTGATGGGGCATCAAACAAAGACGGCGCGGGAGCAGGATTGCGCTTGGTAAGCCCCGAGAATCATGAGTTTACCTACGCCATCAAGTTGGACTTCAAAAACACCAACAACAAGGCGGAGTATGAAGCATTTCTGGCAGGCTTACGCCTCGCCATCAAAATGGGAGCCAAAAGTTTAAGAGCACATGTCGACTCACTCCTGATAGCCAGCCAAGTCAATGGTATATACGATGCAAAGGGTGAAGTCATGGCCCTATATCTGGAACAGGCAAAAGAATTGCTTCAACAATTCAAGTCTCACAAAGTTATCCACATCAACCGCTCCAAAAACAAACCAGCTGATGCCTTGAGCAAGCTTGCTTCGACTTCCTTTCAACATCTTGCCAAAGATGTAAGGATAGAAGTACTCAAGAATCCATCGGTATTGCTGCGACAGGTGAACGTGATCGAAATGGGGCAACCATCCTGGATGACCCCTATAATCCAATATTTGCAAGAAGGGATACTCCCCGAAAACAAAGCAGAGGCAAGAAAAGTACAAAACAAGGCCCTGCACTATGAAATGAATGGCGGTATCCTGTACCGAAAGTCCTTCTTAGGACCATTACTGCGATGTGTGGACCCCCAAGACGCGAACTACTTGATCAGGGAGATCCACGGAGGGATCTGCGGCATCCATTCAGGACCACGTATGGTTGTTGCGAAGATCATGAGCGCCGGATACTACTGGCCAGGGATGCATGTCGATGCCCTAAGAGAGATCCGCAAATGCGACTCCTGTCAGAGACATTCTCCAAAAACACTGCGCCCCAAGAACGACCTTATCCCTGTAGCTACTGCATGGCCTTTCCAGCAGTGGGGAATCGACATGGTGGGACCCTTCCCAGATGCTCCTGGCACCGTCAAATTCATAATAGTGGCCGTCGATTATTTCACCAAATGGGTGGAGGCCAAAGCTCTTGCGTCGACCACAGCTATGATGGTGCGCAAGTTCATTTGGGAGCACATCATATGCAGATTTGGTCTCCCGCTCAAAATCGTAACCGATAATGGCACCAACTTTGCGTCGGAAGATCTCCAGAAGTGGATGAAGGAGATGAACATCGAACACACTTTCACATCCGTTGCGCACCCTCAGGGCAACAGACAGGTGGAAAGCGTGAACAAGTGTATTGTCGAGGGGATAAAGGCCAGACTAGGTACAAGGCGAAGAGGCTGGGTAGATGAGCTCCCGAGCATCTTGTGGGCTCATCGAACCATGCCAAAAACGAGTACCGGCGAAACCCCTTTTAGCTTAGTCTATGGCTCAGAGGCGGTTATCCCGGCAGAAGTTGGCCTACCCTCCCCGCGCTTGACAGCGGTCAACGCAATCGGCAATGAAGCGGAGAGACGTCTTGACTTGGACTTGTTAGAAGAAAGGCGCGAAATCGCGCGAATCAGAGAAGCCAAGTACAAGACCCAACTGGAAAGGTACTACAACACAAGAGTCCGCATTTGTACCTTCAATCCAGTAGAATACGTCTTCCGAGACAATGAAGCGTCAAATGCGGAACGGCCAGGAAAGTTAGCACCCAAATGGGAAGGCCCATATCTGATCCACGAAGTGCTAGGCAAAGGGGCTTACAAGTTGCGCACCCTAGATGGCTACATCCTACCGCGAACATGGAATGCGCAACAACTGCGCAAATGCTATATGTAACTTACTTCGGCCATGCGCCTTTTTACGTCACTATGTCGGCTATACGCCGTTTGCAATTAATATATGTTGGCCTAAGCGCCCGTTTCCGAATCAATGAAAGCATACGACATGTTTTCTATTACTTCTTTCGTTACAAATGCATGTTAAACTTCTGATTAGCGCGAAAACACTCCAGCGACTTAAAGATTATTAAACAAGAACCGCCTCCAAGGTCCTCCGCGAACAAAGCGCGAGCCTGGGCGGTTCCATCTTAATTAAAGACACTTTCATTTATTCGAGCTAATTTAACCTAAGTTTTGACAACAATGTAGTAATTGTAACGGGAAAAACAAACGCAATTCATGTAATATAAAACACGCGCAACAACGCAACATTTTACAGTCAAAATGCAGAAATTACAAGGCACAAAGCCTATTAACAGCCTATTCTAGTTCATGTTGATCACCACCATCATCGCCATCATCATCGTCATCATCACCATTTCCACCATCATCGCCGGCTGGCTCCTCATCCGACAACTCAACAGTCACTGGTGGATCGAGAATGTTTCTGAGACGCTGGCACCAGTCATCCTTCTTTAAAGCTTCCACTACCAAGTCTATCACAGGCAAAGAAAGGTTGTCATAAGCACTCTCAGCGCGTATCAACTCGACGTTAGCCTGGTCGGTAACTGAACAATGGCTCACATCAAACTCCTGTCCGAACACCTCCTCAACATGTTGAGCACATTCCAGATACCCTCCTCGGTAACCTACTGCGCGCGCAGCATCTGTCAGTGCAGCAACAGCGCGATCTAGCTCCCCAGCGTTGAGGATAGAGTTGGCAACCTATAACGGACACAGGATATAAGGGACAACTCGTGAAATTAAGCTTACAAAAAACAAGTACAAACTTACCAACACTACTCCGCGACCGCGCATACATTCGGCCTCAGAGACAAGTGTGTCAACGATTCCTTGAGCCTCTGAGTAGTTGGTTTGCGCTACGTTAAGAGCGGCGGCACTGACAGCGCGCGCCTCTTCAGCAGTGGCAGCCTTAACCTTTTCTGCTTCAAGGTCAATCTCCAAAGACTCGCACCTATCAATTTGGTCATTCAGGCGTCTTTTAAGCTCAGCAATCTCGACGTCCTTGGCCTGCAAATCCTTGTATTTACCAGACAATTGTACCTTAGACTCAGCCAACTCAACCTGAAAAGTGACAAAAGACTTAGGCTATTTTGCAAACAACATAGCAAGAAAAAGTAAGTGGTAACCAACCTCCATCTGCTGCTTGGCAGCCTTCTCAGCCTTCGCATCTTCAACCCTCGAAGTCAGCTCAACAACTTTAGCTTCAAGCTCAACAATCTTGTTCCGAGCTGCGAAAGCGCGCTCCTTATCTCTCTCACAAATACGTTTAAACTCGGCCTTCTCCTTGGCCAGTTGTTGTTCAGCAGCTTGAAGTTTATTTTTAAGGCCCTCGCGCCCCCACTCCTCTGCCTTCTTGTCCGCATCAAACTTAGCCCTCTCCTCATCAAAGGCGGCCTTGGACTTCTCAAAATCAGCGATACGCTTCAGCATCCGCTCGCGATATCCCTCCCAATCTGCCCGCTCCCTAACCATCGTTCGCCACTCGCGAACTATCTGATGATTAGCGGCGCGCGCATTCGCTTCCCCGATCAAATAGGTTCGATACAACATCTCATGGGTCTTCGCCCTTTGCCGATTAACTTCACCAGGAGTAAAGGAGTTAAAAAACCAATCGCGGCAAGGCCCAAATTCCTGAAAAGTGTCTTTCTGCTTTAAACCCCAGGGAGCTTGGTGAGAAGCACTACCGCGTTCTTCCTCGGTATAAGTCTTATAGTAAATATCACCAACGGTATCCTTCGCCCCAATGACGTTTGGGTTGTAGCCCCCAGCCCCACCAGAGCTCGCGCCACTGGAAACATACCGACCCGATCCCCTGGAAGTAACTACCTTGGTGCGATCATGGGCCTCAACATGCGCAGGGTGGGTAGGCCTGACAACTTCAGGCTCTGGCCTACTCCCAGAACCCCTAACTACTTCAGACTCCTGAACATTGACTGGCTTTTCCGCAGCCTTCTTCTGTTCCCTCTCCTTCTCCAACTCTGAGGCCCTCTTCTTCTTTGCCTCTTCGGCTCTCTTCTCTTCCTCAGCCTTCTTCTTCTTTCTCTCCTCCTCAGCCTTTTTCTTCTTATCTTCCTCAGCTTTTTTCTTTTTCTCTTCCTCCATCTTCTTCTGACTTTCATCAGCCTTTCGCTGCACTTCAACAGCCTAGGCCACGTTTTGTTCAACAACATTTTCTTTAGCAGACTCACCCCCAATAGTCTGAGAAGACTTGACGGTGATCCTCGGCCGCTTCAGCTCTGGCTCAGTAAACTTAACCCCTTTCTCCGGGGTTTTCTTCTTGATCTCTGAAGAAAAGCAGGATATTAAGATAGGAAAATAACTAAGGGAGGAAAATCAAAAGCTTACCAGGAGAGAATCTATATAAAGAGCGCAGATTGCTCGTTTTCCCAACCAAGGGAATCGGACCAACAAGCGGCGCAGAGGCCACACCAGCCGTGGTCTCGCTCCTCACCCTCTTTCTGCCAACCAACTGGGCAGCAGCTTCTTCTTCTTCAGCTTCCTCCTCTTCTTGCACCGAAGGGGTCGCGCCAGCATCAGGGTTATGAGAACCCGCGCTCCCAGAGCTCCTTGAGCTGCCCGCTCCAGTCTTTATGTCAGCTGTGCGCGACAAGCCCTCAAGTGAGTCACTTATTATCAGATAATCGTTTAAGTCACTCTGTCGAAGGCGAAGAGTACCTTTAACTGCGGCAGCGGTTGCGCGACTACTACCAGCCCCCTTGCTGGTCACCTCCGGATCCAAGTTAACGGTTTTCTTCTTCCTCAGGGGTTTCTTCTTCTTCTCTTCCGGGTCAATCCCCAGGTCGCGCAACACACCTGCAAAGATGTTAGACCATGAACTTAGCTCGCTGTTGGAAGACCCTACTGACTCCTCGCTGGAAAGATAGACAATCTCTTTCCCAGCAGAAGTCACAGAGCGCAAAGGACGAGGTTTAGGGAACTGCGCACCTTCAGTCGCGGTAGGCGGCGTGGTAAAGGCATCAGCAATAGGGTACATAAAATTGCCTCTGATTTGTTCGTACCAACTCTCCTCGTCCTCGCGCAACGGGCGCACGCCCATAGACCCACCAAACGTAGCGAAGGCCGCTTGATATAGTTGCGCCTCTACATGTCAAAATATGTAAGTAACAATAAAGCAAATACTTGAAACAAGGAAAACTAAGAAGATAACCGACCTTGATCACCAATCTTCAACACCGGCACCTCCTTGCTGTTTGGTGACCATTGGTCACTCATCCTCGCCGCTGCCAGCACGTTTTCCCCAAATACCCGATTCGGGGTAGGAGTTAACTGTTGATACCACGAAGCCCGCTTAGGGATCGGAAGATCTTCCTTCAACACTGCATCAGTCCAATCCGTGAAGGGCATAGCAATCGGAAGCACCTCTTCCCGAATGAAGAAGAATTTGGGTTTCCAGTCGTGGAAGCTCTTTGGAGGGTTTAACAAGATCTTCTTTGCAGCACCACGGTTGGCAAAGGAGAAGAAACCCATCGTTCGTTGGAGTTGATAGAATGCCCGGAATTTCTCCACAGTCGGCTCGATGCCATGCGATCGGCATAAGAACTCAAAGTGACGAACCCTAACCATCCCAGGAGGGCTCATCTGAGAAAGATGGAAGTTGTAATGATGAAGTATACTCCCCATAAAGTTCGTCGCCGGTAACCTAAAGTTAACTTGAAGAAAGAAGTCTTCATACAACGTGATGTAACCCGGCGGTGCATCGGCCGCAGTCTGGCCTTGAGCTGGGTACCGTGCATCCCACTCCGGTGGAAACCGGAAACTCCTCACAATCTGTTCGAAGAGCCCAAGATCCCACCGGAGAACCGGAACAGGACCCTCCTCCGTAGAAACAGCCTCCTGATGCTCCTCAGTCATGATAATGCAAGTTACAAGTTTCTGGAAAACTTGGTGTTTTGAAGAAAAATCTTGATTTGAAGAAAATCTTGAAGATATGAAGAAAATCTTGAAGATTCAAGGAGATAAAACGAGAGAAAATGGGAAAGCAACGAAGAGAAGTGAGAACCTCTCACATCTCTTCGGATATATATACCCATCGCATTTAATGCGATGGGTAAACGTGCCGCTTTCGCCGCTAGGCTAGCCAACGAGAGGCTGCCACGTCGAGCGGAAAAGCAGGGGTGACGGTTACCACGCGCGCGTGGGCCTCACTCTCCTAACACGAAGTGCAACCGTCACAGTCGACATGATGACATCCGTGTCAGGGGCCAACTCAGACGTCGCACTCAACGACTTATCCTACCAACTTGCCAGAGTTCAAAATTCGAAGTTTCCCGCCATAAAATTACAAGTAACTTCAGGCAAAAGTTACCAAGGCCGCGCAAGCTAACATCGCCTTAGCAACACTTCGCGCCCGATCAGATAACCAATGAACCATTTGGAACCTGCCTTAGTAAGCTGCGCAGTCGGAATCAACAATTTTTACATGCGCCACACCATACAAGATCAAGAGAACATTCCCCATCTACTTTTATTTTTCTAAGTCCAGAGCTCCAACCACTTGCGTTGCGCATGGTGCAGCACTGGACTGGGGGGACTTGAAGGGGTATGGTCCCAAAAAGCCGCGCAAACCTCCGTCGAGGTTGCGCGAGAGACCATACTCCTTATTTTTAGTAAACTTCTTACTGAGAGCCTCGCGCGACCTACACCACTCTCCAGTCTATGCAGCACGAGGCATAGCCCACAAGGAGCACATGGGCATACTAACCCCGCGCGGATTAGTTGGACACCCAACAAGAACCACACAGGAGGGAAGCGCAAGGCTACCTCCAGTGGTACACAAGGTACAAGTGGCAGTGAAAAGAGCCAATGAGCGTCCAGCAGGCTCTGGTCAATCGTGCACCACGATCGCCTGACGAGAAGTACATAAGGACGCCTACGTGGCACCAATCAGGAGACGGAGACAACTGTCCCACGATCTCCACTTGTCTGCTGATGGCAGAAGAACAGCAGGGCCGACAACAATGACACGTGGCTCCAATCAAGGTGCGCCAGCACCGAAGAGCTTCTAGAAGCCACTAAACGGTCGACACCAGCGAGGCAAAGAACATATCCGCTATGTGTCCATTCCCGGCCCAAGGCCCATCAGCCCATATCCTCTTACACCTCTCCGGCTATAAATAGAGACCTCATTCCACAGGTTAAACATTCGATTCCATCTACTCTCACTCTTAACACTTAATTATCCTCCCAAAGCAGTCGCTTATTCTCACGCCGGAGCCCGGTTAAGAGGGAAACCCCCACATTCCCCTCTTAACGAGTGACGGTGTTCTGTTTTGCAGGATTGAACCATCAGGTCGGAGCTCAAATACACATTAAGAAGATTAACCATTATGGTAGAAGCATAAACCAAACTGATTAGTTCCTTAATTAATTCAGTGTTTCTTCAGTTACGATTTCTCGTCGCTGATAAGAGTGGCAATGCTGAGGGCGGCATTTAATTTTGCCTAAAGTTAGACGCTGTCGTTACGGAGAATTGTTTGATTTCGGTGGATTCAATGGGAAGTTTTGCTTTACGTTGTCACTTTGATCATCGATGATGTCCAACAGCAAGAGACATATGTCGGTTATGATATTAGTAAATCGGTTCTCGGTTTTTCGCCCATCTAAATATTCAAAACCAAAATAGATCAAAATACATGCACAAAAATCAAACAAAAACGCATGTAATCAAGAACTATTTCGGGATCCGTAACCGTCACCTCTTCCTCTTTGGCAAGTCGTACTGCAATGTGTTCGTCTTCGGCAATTTGTAACCGCGGCCTCATCGTTATTATGTTCATCATATGGTTACGGATTCAATCACGCAATTTCACATCTAAATAAGATCAAATTACACAAAAATCAAACAAAAACACATATGATGAAGAACAAAGTACAGAGAAAAGGACTACAGATACCTTGGAATATATGAAGCAAAATAGGGACTAATAAGAATAAGAATATAAGAGAAGATTTCTTTGGATTGTTATAGTAAATTATGATGGATATGAATATGAATACATCGCATCTTGCCCAACGTTGACCTGAAACGCAATAACCATTGATGGAAACGTTGTTTTCCAAATAGTTGCATAAAAGGGCGCCAAAAACCTATTGTTTGGATATTTGATTAAGTACACGTCGATTCACAAATGAAAGGGAATGTGCCGCTTCAATTTGTTATGATTCACTAAGGAAAAGGCATGTGAGGGGAAGTTTGGTTGGTTTTTGTATAACCGTGTATTTTATATAATAAATAAACATTAAAAGCGGTGAATATCATTCCTTTGTGATTAAGGTTTGAACCAAAGTTCCCATTCACAACTTAAATTCATGGAATGTTTCAACGAAAGGGTACAACGTTTCGGAAGAGATGGGCACTTTATATAATTAAATTAAAATCGCGCCCTTTTATTTTAGAGAGACATGTCTTTTAACTAAAAAGACATAACTCAAGTTGGTAATTGTATAAGGGTATAATCACATTGCTCTATTGCATGTTTTTTTTGGATTCCGCTACAACGCGCGGGTAAACCCACCATTTAACATAGTGTTATTTGGTAAGTTAGAAGGGCAATTTTTATGTTTTTTGTCTAAAAACTTAGTTAAAAAAAACTACTAGTCGAACAAAGAGAGGAGGTTTATTCACACTATAATTTGCACAGAGAATTGGGTGTGAGGATAATTTCTTAAGATTTTATATGTTACATTTAGCCAAATAATTTGCCTCGTTACGAGTTCTTAAATATCATACTTTATGCATTGAAGCACCGACCATGACACTATATATATATATATATATATATATATATATATATATATATATATATATATATATATATATATATATAGGACAATGCTAGACAGAAAACTCTCATTTAGGTAGAAAACTCTAGAAACCCAAATCTCCCCCTATTTTTACCCAACCTCCCGACATTTTTTTTTGAAAAAAAATAACACATTTAATATACATGTTTTAGAGTGTTTTGAGCCAAAAAAAACAAAAAAGCGCTGCGATTTTTTTAAAAAAATAAACAAATTTCAGTGCCTAACATGTGTGTCACACCCCCGATTTCCACGTGTCACCGGTGGGCCCGGTGTGGGGTACAGTGACGTAGTTGGCATCGTCATAGACAATCAACACAATACAATAATGCACAGCGGAAGCAGAATAGAAACATTTCAACTTTAAATAAAGTGCAATAATAAATATCACAGTAGTTGAAATGGATCCACAGGCGGATCAATAAAATAAGATAAAAATAGTTCAACAGATATAATGTCGTCCGAGCTTGCGAGACTATAGTGGACGCTCTTAGGAAACAACCAGCCTATTTCCGTATAGTACCTGCACTTAACCTTTTGGGAAAAATACGTCAGTTTACACTGGTAAATACAAATCGACTGACTCATTTTGAAAATGATTAAAAATTGATTTAAATGCACAAGGCATAAATATTTTTATTAACTTGGGATAATTATATAATATAAACTTGTGAACGAATTACATGCACTTATATCTCTGGTGGCCCGGGATCTGCTGTCCGGGCTAGAGATTAAATGACACACCACATTAATGCGTTATACACGTCGGGTGTACGCCTACACCCCGTGCTCTGGTCGTGGCCATCTCGTAAGATAATGCCAAGGATATCCGGGACACGGTCAATAACCCCCCAAAGCCTTTAAGTAAGACAAAACTGTTTAAACGAAGTCGCACAAGCTATTCAAGACTGTACACCTATAAGGCGCAGGACTTGTGCGCCCGATCAAGCGGTATTTTAAATACCGTACCCCAAGCCCGTATAGGGAAAATAAGTCAAAATGTATTTACCTGAGCAAGTATAAGTCACAAATGATAAGTGTTGGTAGCTTTTACCGGGCCTCCTAATCTGGAACAAAGGTTTATAATTAACCTATTAGATTCCTAACGGGTCTTTTATTTAAGCCTAAGCTTTGACCGGTTAGTTTTAAGAATGATACGGTTTACGCACGATTAAGCGAAAGACCGGATAGAATGTGATTTAGACCCGACAAGTTTGAATACTTTTATAATATGGGTATACTAAATACATTCTGGATTTTGAAATAAAAATGATATCGTTTGACCCGTTTCGGTCAATTTACGCAAACTAGTTACGTAAACCGAACCGAACGCGAAAAGGGCGATACGGGTAGACCAAAGATTCAAATGCAAGTTCCCTGAGATAATATGCTTAAAATATGATATTATATCAGTAAGTTATGTTCTATATTGCCCGGAATAATTTTAAACCCAATTTATGCCTTAGAAGGGCATTTTGGTCATTTAAAAGATAACAAAAGGGTAAAATTAGAAATCTGAGTTTCGGGTCTGGTTCATACAGTAAATATACTTAATATAACATATTATATCAGTAGGGTATGACCCATATATCAAATTTATCATTTAAAACCAAACTATGCACCGTAGGGGCAATTTAGTAATTTCACAAGGGCTAAAAATGCCAAAACTGGAAATCTGAGTTCATATACTTATACTTACTGTTTTTATATGAAAATAAGCTAAACACATCAGTAGGTATAGGTCTTATATGTTTAAAACAAGTATAACGCTCACTATGCGCTTAAAACGCTAAATATGCGATTTAAGGGCGTTTTCGGGTTTTCAAATTAAATCTGAGATTTTTATATTTCCAGAATACTTAAAATAATTTATTCATCATATAAAATCAGTAGAAAAAGGTTTCGGGTCAAAAGGATGTGTAAAACTCATTTTATGGCTAAAACGGTCAAAACCGACATAAGCCGAAATGACTAGGCGATCTAGGATCCGTTCAGCCAAAAATTAATTAAAAATCATCAAAATTCCCAGAATATTATATTACTTCTGTTGGTAAAGAGTTTCGTATCAAAACGTGGCCAGAAACGGGTTCTACGCGAAAAGGACCGTTTATGTAAATTTATAATATAGTTTTACGCTAATGGCCATAACTCACAATCTGGACCACCAACTGATCCGAAATTTTCGGTGCAAGTTTATATATTAGAAATAAAGATTTCTATCCTTTCACTTTTCCAAAAATCACGTTTTATATCAAAAAGGGCAAAATAGTCAACTTTATGCATAAATCGGAAACATGCATTCGAATCGGCTAAGCATAGACTTATGACATAAAATTTCCAGAAAGTTTAACTAAAATGCCAATGGTCAAAAATGCTCTAAAATACAGATCTCACACATGCATGTACGGATCCGAACCGATAGTTTACGAAAAAGTCGTTTATTAAGACTTTCGGTTCCAATCCGGGTTTACACTAAAGATCGTCGAGTTGATCGTGGTAAAATACATTCTTATATTCATAATAAAGCTTTCTATGAAGATCAAACAGATTGCATGTCATCTATATCATTATTCATGTCATTTTTCACAAAAATCGCTTCTGTTGACTTTTTAGAAATAGGTTTGACTCGACATTTAGCATGCATGTAGTGGGAATCAGAAAGTGCCCTTTAGAGGGTTTGTTTCCCACTTAAATACCAACATATAACAGGTTTCAATTCGAGAAATGACTGATTGAAAACCGTTTAATCAGAAAGTCAAAGCTTATGAACAAATAGTTTGACTTTTAGCAATAATCACAACAAGAACGGATTAAAGATTGAATTGAGAGCTTACAAGAGTCCTATAGGTGTTTAGTGAACACTAGGATTCGGCCTTGATGATCAGATTAACTCCAGAAAGCTTGAGAGAGTTCTTGAATGTAGAGAGCTCCTTGTTCACAACTTCAAGTGCCAAGAACAATGATCTAAATCTGATTTAAAGCTGGAAATTAAGTCTTGGGAGTAGCCTACTGTAGTAATAGCCATGCATGGCATTTTATTGGAGCAAAAGGAGGCAAGAACCAGCTGTTTACAACTCAAATTCGGACCCAAATCAGCCTAAAACGAATTTCCTGTCGCTGGCAGCCCCACGCGGCCCGCTTGGGTCATGCCAGGCGGGTCGCCTGACCCCTGTTCAGCAAAACAAGTTTCAATCTTTGACAGCTTTAGTCCCTGAGCTTGCGTGTGATGTTTCGGCTGCTTAAATTGACCCGTAAACCCCCAAACTTGGTTTTTAAGAACCTTAGGACTTTTACCAACATGGTAATGTCCTCGGTACATTTTGCGCTCAACCGAAAAGCCCTGAAATTCGACGTTGACGCTTTTAGTCCCTTAAGTACGGTTTTGGCCATAACTTTCTCATACGTTGACGAAACTTCATGAAATTTTTACCACATATTCTAGTGAGTATATTTTAGCTATACAAAGCTTCGGGTCTGCCAAAAGTTCACTCAGAGGTATAAATTAAACATGTTGACACTTTTGGCCCCTATAGTTTACAATACTTCACTTTGGTGCAATTTCCGCGTCGTATGATCCATGAACCATCCGTTTAAGGTTATAAACATTATGTGGGGTTATCATAGAGTCTATTTATCCATTGTTGACACTTTGGACCCTTACGTTCCATAGTTTTCACCGTTTGTCACTTTTAGTCCCTCTAAAGTATGTTTTCACATAACGGAACCTTATGACATGTGTCAAGACATTATTGGACGAAATTTTTCGAGGTGTTACATCCTCACCCCCTTAAAAGAAATCTCGACCCCGAGATTTATTCAAACAAATGGGGATATTTTTCTTTCATCGTGGATTCCACTTCCCACGTGTATTCGGGTCCTCTACGGGCATCCCATTTGACCTTAACAATAGGCACGTGCTTCCTTCGAAGCTTCTTTACCTGTCGATCCTCAATCGACAAAGGTTTTTCCACAAATTTTAGACTTTCGTCTATGTGTATATCTGTATGCGGTATAACCAGTGAATCGTCAACGAAACACTTCTTCAAATTACAGATATGGAACACATTATGAATAGCACTAAGCTCTTCAGGCAAGTTTAACTTGTAAGCGACTGACCCGACACGTTCGATAATCTCGAAAGGTCCTATATATCTCGGGCTTAGCTTGCCTTTCTTTCCAAATCGCATTACACCTTTCCAAGGTGATACCTTAAGCAACACTTTTTCACCCACATCGAAGTGAAAATCCTTGCGCTTAGGATCCGCATAACTTTTCTGCCTATCCCTGGCAGCTTTCAAACGATCACGGATCTGAACGATCTTGTCTGTCGTCTCAAAGACGATATCTGGTCCAGACAACTGGACATCTCCAACTTCTGCCCAACAAATGGGCGATCTACACTTTCTACCATATAGGGCCTCAAAAGGCGCAGCCTTTATGCTGGAATGGTAGCTATTGTTGTAGGAGAATTCAATCAGTGGTAGGTTCTTATCCCAACTACCACCCAAGTCGATCGCACATGCACGAAGCATGTCTTCCAAAGTTTGAATAGTACGCTCACTCTGACCATCAGTCTGAGGATGGTAAGCCGTACTAAAATTCAAACGAGTGCCCAACGACTGTTGGAAACTCTTCCAAAAATGCGACGTATATCTAGTATCTCTATCAGAGATAATAGATATAGGTATACCATGTAGCGCTACTATCTTATCGACGTATAATTGAGCCAACATATCTGAGCTATACGTCTCTTTGATGGGTAGAAAATGAGCTGACTTAGTCAGTCTGTCTACAATGACCCATATAGTATCATTTCCCTTTTTCGTCTTTGGCAACTTGGTGATGAAATCCATTGTCACCATTTCCCATTTCCACTTGGGAATTTCAGGTTGCTGAAGCAAACCTGACGGCTTCTGATGCTCAGCCTTGACTTGCGCACAAGTCAAACATTTGGCCACATACTCGGCCACGGACTTTTTCAAACCAATCCACCAGTAGTTGGATTTCAAATCCTGGTACATCTTATCTGCTCCAGGATGAACTGAGTATTTAGAGCTGTGGGCTTCCTGGAGGATAACATCCCGAAGTCCTCCATATACTGGAACCCATATTCGTCCGTTTAGTCGTAGCATCCCATCTTTGTCGTGGGATAACTGCTCCTCAGTTACTCCCAACTTTTCTGCAGGATAGTTAGCTTCCAGCACAGCTTCCTTCTGTGCAGCTAACACCCTTTCATTCAAGTTATTTCTTATTTCAATGCGCTTGGCATTGATTCTGATCGGTTTAACCCTTTCCTTTCTACTTAAGGCGTCGGCAACCACATTTGCCTTGCCTGGATGGTATCTTATCTCACAGTCATAATCATTTAAAGTTTCCATCCATCGCCTTTGACGCATGTTCAATTCCTTCTGATTGAACAGATGCTGAAGACTCTTGTGGTCTGAATAGATTATACACTTGGTTCCATACAAGTAATGTCTCCATAACTTCAAAGCAAATACAACCGCACCCAATTCCAAATCGTGGGTGGTGTAGTTCTTCTCGTGCACCTTGAGCTGGCGAGAAGCATAGGCAATGACTTTGCCTTTCTGCATGAGTACGCAACCCATGCCAGTGTGTGATGCGTCACAGTACACCACAAATTCATCTATTCCATCGGGCAACGTCAATACTGGCGCATTGCTCAGCTTCTGCTTCAGAATGTCAAAGGATTCCTGCTGCTTAGGGCCCCAATCAAACTTAATCTTCTTACGGGTCAACGAAGTTAGGGGTGCAGCAATCCTTGAAAAGTTCTCGATAAATCGCCTATAATATCCTGCCAATCCGAGGAAACTGCGAATCTCGGTAGGAGTCTTCGGCTCCTGCCAATTCATGACTGCTTCTACTTTAGCGGGATCTACTTGGATACCACGCTCGCTTACTACATGTCCAAGGAACTGGACTTCTCGAAGCCAAAATTCACACTTCGAGAATTTGGCATAAAGCTTCTCTTGATACAGAAGTTTGAGAATACAACGAAGGTGCTTCTCATGGTCAGCTTGGCTCTTCGAGTAGATAAGAATGTCATCAATGAAGACGATGACGAACTTATCTAAATAAGGTTTGCAGACGCGATTCATGAGATCCATGAACGCGGCTGGTGCGTTAGTGAGCCCAAACGGCATCACTAGGAACTCGTAATGTCCATAACGAGTCCTAAACGCGGTCTTGTGTACGTCTTCATCCTTGACCTTTAACTGATGATAACCTGACCTCAGGTCAATCTTGGAGAAGTAACTTGCTCCCTGCAACTGATCGAACAGATCGTCGATCCTGGGTAACGGATACCTATTCTTGATAGTGACCTTATTAAGCTCACGATAATCGATGCACAGACGCATCGAACCATCCTTCTTTTTAACGAACAAGATTGGCGCTCCCCAAGGAGATGAGCTAGGTCTAATAAAACCTTTGGCTAAAAGCTCATCTAACTGCGTCCTCAACTCCTTCATCTCCGTTGGTGCCAATCTGTATGGTGCTCTTGCTACAGGTGCTGCACCTGGAATAATGTCTATCCGGAACTCCACTTGCCTATCTGGTGGCAAACCAGGTAACTCTTCATGGAATACTTCAGGATATTCCGAGATAACGGGGATATCCTCAATCTTCGGCTTCGGCTCATCAATGGTAACTTGTGCCATATAAATGACACATCCCTTCTGCATGCACCTGGATGCCTTGAGCATGGACACTTGCTCAGGCAATCCATGCTGGGTATCTCCTTGAATAATAAGTGACTCGCCAGACGGAGTCTTAACTATTACTTGCTTTCTGTTGCACAGAATCTGGGCTTGGTTACTCGACAACCAATCCATGCCTATCACTATGTCGAATCCAGCTAGCTTAAAGGGAAGCAAGGATAACGGGAAAGAATGATTCCTAATGGATATAACACATCCATCTAGAACAGTCGAGGCGGTTTCTAAGGTTCCATCGGCTAATTCCACCTCATATTTCACGCTTAAGGTTTTAACAGGAAGGTTCAGCAATTTACAAAACTTATCATCTACAAATGACTTATCAGCTCCTGAATCAAACAAGACTCTAGCAAAAACATCATTTACAAGAAACGTACCGGTAATGACGTTATCGTCAAGGACTGCTTCCTTTGCGTCCATTCTGAAGACTCTCGCATTAGTCTTCTTCCCTTCCTCGGCCTTCTTTGCAAACTTTGGCCAGTTGGGCCGAATATGCCCTTTCTCGTTGCAACCAAAACAGGTTGCATCCTTCATTTTCTTGCAATCCACAGCTTTGTGATCTGTGGACTTGCAGATTCCACATCGTTTCTCTGAAGACTGGGATTTCGTCTCCAAACGACATCTCCCAAAGTGGTGCCTCCTGCAGATCTTGCATCTGGGTTTCTCACCCGACTGATGATCACTTTTCCTAGACCCCGACCCTTTCTTGTGGTCGTTGTTCCCTCTATGTCGCTTTTCAGATCTTCGTGAGGTGTCATCCTCACGTTTCCGTTTGTTCTCCTCAGTGCTCTTCATGGCTCTCAATCTTACCACATCCTGAGTGAGGGAGAGGGATAGATCTGCTACAGATCTAAATGTAGTAGGTCTTGAAGCTTTGACACTAGCCTTTATCTCCGGTGCCAGACCCCCAATAAATCGAGCAATCCTACGCGGCTCCGGGGTCACCAAGTAAGGCACTAAACGAGACAATGTGTTGAACGTAGTAAGATACGCTTGACAATCGAGGTTCTTCATAACTAAGGATACAAAATCCGATTCAATTCGCTCGACCTCGTGCTGCGGACAGAAGTTCTCTTTGATCAGTGCTACAAACTGATCCCAAGTCATGCTATACAGAGCGGTCTTTCCAGTAGCTTGAAGTAGTGACTTCCACCATGCTAACGCGTCTCCCTTGAACGACTGGGATGCGTACTTCACAACATCCCTATCAGCACACCCGCTGATATCCACCACAGTATCCATTTCATCAATCCACGTCATACAATCGACGGCTCCCTTTTCCCCAGTGAAATCTCTGGGCTTGCAGGATACAAAATACTTGTACGTACAGGACCTGCTGTACATGTCATGTTTCAGCTCAATCTCCTGCTTTGGGACGCTGCTGTGGTTGGAGGAGTGATTATCATCCTCAGCTTTCTTCGGCTCACTCTTTTTAGATGGCGGCTTACTGTGAGCCCCTGAATGAGTCTTAGACTTGACATGCGTCACTGTGCGGGTTCTACTCTGAGTACCACTAGATTCCTTGAACTGCCGATCCATAGCCTTGGCGACAGCATTATCTATCAGTGCTTGCAATTCTTCACCAGTGACGTGAATCCTGGTATTGTCTGGGTGCTCCCCAGAATGACTGTTGGTCTCCTCCGATTTGGCCATTGTAGCTTTAAGCTATAATAAAGGACAAGGTCTAATTTAGAACCTAACAGTATTATCGTTCTAGACGATTTATTAACCATGGTATCAAGAACCTTAGCAGTTAATTTAATAAATTTCATTCAAGCTCTTATTAGCAATCAAGGAATGAAAATATATATATTGGCACCATAGGCCTAGTCACAAGGACAATCACTAAATTATAAATTTAGATTTTTATAGGATTATAAATTGTATAATTAAACAAATAATCCTTTACTAGACGGAGAGTCATAAACCACAACTGTCGTTATATAACATAGTTATAACCCATAGGTATCAAGTTATAAACAGACTTGTGTACAGATATAATCTGTAGATATTTCTTTTCTTGGCAGGGAGTTATAAACCACAACTGCCACTATATGACATAGTCATAACCCGTAGGTATCAAGTCATTAATAGACTTGTATACAGATATAATCTGTAGATAATTTATTAAAAAGGGTGGCTTGTGTGATTTTACAGATCACGCTTGGCCAGGAATGTTAACATGTTTTCAGATGTTAACAGGGAGTTGAATCCTTTCAACCAGGTTTTACCATCAGGGCCAGGCCTGTTAATAAGGCATTCAAGCTAGGTTATACCTTACTAAGATTCTTATAAATGGCAAATCAAATAAAAATTGATATTTTCCATTATTTTAATATTATATTCATGCATATAAATAAAATGAGAAATTCAAATTAACCATTTCAAATTTCAAACAAAGTACTAGTACATCTTTTGCCCTAAACGGGACTTTGAAATAACATGAATATCATGAATAACATGAATAACATGCCCGCGCAGGGGCTAAACAAATAACAACAAAAGCAAAATAAACTAAAGCAAACCCACGCAGGGGCCAACAGAACAGCATACCCTCGCAGGGGTAGAATAAGATAGATATACCCACGCAGGGGTAGAGTACAGGAATAGATGTCCACACAGGGACATGAGTACATGAAATGATAATCGAAGGATTCAATGATCCCTCTTGCTCTTACCCTTGAGCAAGTCAAACACCTTCTTGAACATGCCACTGGTGCGACGGCGATCAGCTCGCATCTCGTGTTGAAACTCACGTCGCATGCTATCAATCCCATGCAGGATTTCCTGAACCTGCGGCGGCGACATCATAGGCGCCGGTGGCGGTGGCTGGTACTGTTGCGGCTGCGGTGGCTGGTACGGCTGCGGCTGCGGTGGCTGCTGGTAACCCGGAGGGTAACCAAAAGTAGACTGCCCAGCAGCCCAAGTGTCTCCCAATGGACCACTAGGTGGGAGTGAGCTGTAGTTCACAGCTTGCCAATAAGGGTCTCCTGTGTAATCATAACCCTGAGGGAAAACATGCTCGAACGGGTTAAACTGAGCTGCACTAGCATAAGCCGGAATCGGCTCTCCATAGTTCTGCAGCGGCAGAGGCGGGATCGGTACAGAAGTAACCTCCGATACGGGATGCTGAGACTCCCCTGTCTCGGACTCCTCGGGAAGAGACGTGTAGCGGCTGCTACCAACATGTGGAGGGGTGCCTATGCGAATCCCTCCGCGCGTAGACATGCGCGCATTCCTCCTAGGCCTCTGAGGCGGAGGAGGTAAAACTGGTGGCGGCGGTGGTGACGGAGTGATCACGTCACGCCATAGGGCCTCAGATAGGTCCTGCGGTAGAGGCGGCTGCTGCTGGAGCTGCTGCTGCTGCGAGTGGTGCTGCGAGTGCACCGGCGAAACCTGGTGAGACTGGAGCATCGGAGAGTTGTGGCTGGGGGTGTAATACCAATCATGCTGCTTAAATCTCTCCTGAAAGCTGTCCCCACCATTGTAGGGTGATCCCCTAAATGGCGACCCATCCGATATCTCAATCGGATGGTTAGGCGTACCTGACGGTGGTAGCGAGGGGTCCGTATCCTCGTCGACGTCCATCTCGTGACCACCAGAAAAGTGGTCCTCCTGTCCAAGTGGGTTATGACCCACTGGCTCATCCACAAAAGCATCAGGGTTATACAAACCCTGGTAGACTGGTGCTGGATACTGGTGCGGTGACTGATGCAAAGGTATGTAGGATCCATGCGAACCATGGGGCCCATTCTCCGAGTGGGGCCCAAACGAGTGGGATAAAGACGGTGAAGTGCTGGCGGATACCGAGTGTCTAGCAGGCTCGGCGAAAGACCTCCAAAGGTCGTTGGCGGCTGTGTTGTGCGTGGCAGACGGTGCTCGCCTATGTGAGGGCCCTGCCTCATGGTCGTGGGTTGTAGCAAATCCTCCTCGACCTCTCATTCGTGGCGGCATAGTGATCCTGTCAAAAGTCAAACAAGTTGCACAACAAAATATATAAGACAATGCAAAATAATAAACATAAATTAAACGAAAAGTTGAACATTTCCTAAGTTCTTTGTCTAGACTCGAAAATCGAGGAATGTGCATTTGTGTAACTGAGATTAAACACAAAGGACTAGTGTTTAATTCACTCAGCGTTGGCTCTGATACCAACCTGTCACACCCCCGATTTCCACGTGTCACCGGTGGGCCCGGTGTGGGGTACAGTGACGTAGTTGGCATCGTCATAGACAATCAACACAATACAATAATGCACAGCGGAAGCAGAATAGAAACATTTCAACTTTAAATAAAGTGCAATAATAAATATCACAGTAGTTGAAATGGATCCACAGGCGGATCAATAAAATAAGATAAAAATAGTTCAACAGATATAATGTCGTCCGAGCTTGCGAGACTATATTGGACGCTCTTAGGAAACAACCAGCCTATTTCCGTATAGTACCTGCACTTAACCTTTTGGGAAAAATACGTCAGTTTACACTGGTAAATACAAATCGACTGACTCATTTTGAAAATGATTAAAAATTGATTTAAATGCACAAGGCATAAATATTTTTATTAACTTGGGATAATTATATAATATAAACTTGTGAACGAATTACATGCACTTATATCTCTGGTGGCCCGGGATCTGCTGTCCGGGCTAGAGATTAAATGACACACCACATTAATGCGTTATACACGTCGGGTGTACGCCTACACCCCGTGCTCTGGTCGTGGCCATCTCGTAAGATAATGCCAAGGATATCCGGGACACGGTCAATAACCCCCCAAAGCCTTTAAGTAAGACAAAACTGTTTAAACGAAGTCGCACAAGCTATTCAAGACTGTACACCTATAAGGCGCAAGACTTGTGCGCCCGATCAAGCGGTATTTTAAATACCGTACCCCAAGCCCGTATAGGGAAAATAAGTCAAAATGTATTTACCTGAGCAAGTATAAGTCACAAATGATAAGTGTTGGTAGCTTTTACCGGGCCTCCTAATCTGGAACAAAGGTTTATAATTAACCTATTAGATTCCTAACGGGTCTTTTATTTAAGCCTAAGCTTTGACCGGTTAGTTTTAAGAATGATACGGTTTACGCACGATTAAGCGAAAGACCGGATAGAATGTGATTTAGACCCGACAAGTTTGAATACTTGTATAATATGGGTATACTAAATACATTCTGGATTTTGAAATAAAAATGATATCGTTTGACCCGTTTCGGTCAATTTACGCAAACTAGTTACGTAAACCGAACCGAACGCGAAAAGGGCGATACGGGTAGACCAAAGATTCAAATGCAAGTTCCCTGAGATAATATGCTTAAAATATGATATTATATCAGTAAGTTATGTTCTATATTGCCCGGAATAATTTTAAACCCAATTTATGCCTTAGAAGGGCATTTTGGTCATTTAAAAGATAACAAAAGGGTAAAATTAGAAATCTGAGTTTCGGGTCTGGTTCATACAGTAAATATACTTAATATAACATATTATATCAGTAGGGTATGACCCATATATCAAATTTATCATTTAAAACCAAACTATGCACCGTAGGGGCAATTTAGTAATTTCACAAGGGCTAAAAATGCCAAAACTGGAAATCTGAGTTCATATACTTATACTTACTGTTTTTATATGAAAATAAGCTAAACACATCAGTAGGTATAGGTCTTATATGTTTAAAACAAGTATAACGCTCACTATGCGCTTAAAACGCTAAATATGCGATTTAAGGGCGTTTTCGGGTTTTCAAATTAAATCTGAGATTTTTATATTTCCAGAATACTTAAAATAATTTATTCATCATATAAAATCAGTAGAAAAAGGTTTCGGGTCAAAAGGATGTGTAAAACTCATTTTATGGCTAAAACGGTCAAAACCGACATAAGCCGAAATGACTAGGCGATCTAGGATCCGTTCAGCCAAAAATTAATTAAAAATCATCAAAATTCCCAGAATATTATATTACTTCTGTTGGTAAAGAGTTTCGTATCAAAACGTGGCCAGAAACGGGTTCTACGCGAAAAGGACCGTTTATGTAAATTTATAATATAGTTTTACGCTAATGGCCATAACTCACAATCTGGACCACCAACTGATCCGAAATTTTCGGTGCAAGTTTATATATTAGAAATAAAGATTTCTATCCTTTCACTTTTCCAAAAATCACGTTTTATATCAAAAAGGGCAAAATAGTCAACTTTATGCATAAATCGGAAACATGCATTCGAATCGGCTAAGCATAGACTTATGACATAAAATTTCCAGAAAGTTTAACTAAAATGCCAATGGTCAAAAATGCTCTAAAATACAGATCTCACACATGCATGTACGGATCCGAACCGATAGTTTACGAAAAAGTCGTTTATTAAGACTTTCGGTTCCAATCCGGGTTTACACTAAAGACCGTCGAGTTGATCGTGGTAAAATACATTCTTATATTCATAATAAAGCTTTCTATGAAGATCAAACAGATTGCATGTCATCTATATCATTATTCATGTCATTTTTCACAAAAATCGCTTCTGTTGACTTTTTAGAAATAGGTTTGACTCGACATTTAGCATGCATGTAGTGGGAATCAGAGAGTGCCCTTTAGAGGGTTTGTTTCCCACTTAAATACCAACATATAACAGGTTTCAATTCGAGAAATGACTGATTGAAAACCGTTTAATCAGAAAGTCAAAGCTTATGAACAAATAGTTTGACTTTTAGCAATAATCACAACAAGAACGGATTAAAGATTGAATTGAGAGCTTACAAGAGTCCTATAGGTGTTTAGTGAACACTAGGATTCGGCCTTGATGATCAGATTAACTCCAGAAAGCTTGAGAGAGTTCTTGAATGTAGAGAGCTCCTTGTTCACAACTTCAAGTGCCAAGAACAATGATCTAAATCTGATTTAAAGCTGGAAATTAAGTCTTGGGAGTAGCCTACTGTAGTAATAGCCATGCATGGCATTTTATTGGAGCAAAAGGAGGCAAGAACCAGCTGTTTACAACTCAAATTCGGACCCAAATCAGCCTAAAACGAATTTCCTGTCGCTGGCAGCCCCACGCGGCCCGCTTGGGTCATGCCAGGCGGGTCGCCTGACCCCTGTTCAGCAAAACAAGTTTCAATCTTTGACAGCTTTAGTCCCTGAGCTTGCGTGTGATGTTTCGGCTGCTTAAATTGACCCGTAAACCCCCAAACTTGGTTTTTAAGAACCTTAGGACTTTTACCAACATGGTAATGTCCTCGGTACATTTTGCGCTCAACCGAAAAGCCCTGAAATTCGACGTTGACGCTTTTAGTCCCTTAAGTACGGTTTTGGCCATAACTTTCTCATACGTTGACGAAACTTCATGAAATTTTTACCACATATTCTAGTGAGTATATTTTAGCTATACAAAGCTTCGGGTCTGCCAAAAGTTCACTCAGAGGTATAAATTAAACATGTTGACACTTTTGGCCCCTATAGTTTACAATACTTCACCTTGGTGCAATTTCCGCGTCGTATGATCCATGAACCATCCGTTTAAGGTTATAAACATTATGTGGGGTTATCATAGAGTCTATTTATCCATTGTTGACACTTTGGACCCTTACGTTCCATAGTTTTCACCGTTTGTCACTTTTAGTCCCTCTAAAGTATGTTTTCACATAACGGAACCTTATGACATGTGTCAAGACATTATTGGACGAAATTTTTCGAGGTGTTACAATGTGTTAGGCACAAAAGACAGAAATTGCTGAATTCTTTTTTTTTAAAATTATCCCTTCGGCGCTTTTTTTGATTTTTTTGGCCCGAAAGTCTTAAAAACATGTATATTACATGTGTTATTTTTTTCAAAAAAAAAAATGTCGGGAGGTTGGGTTTTCTAGGGTTTTTTATATAGATAGGGTTTTCTATATAACCCAACCCTATATATATATATATAGGTAGAGGATCCTGTAAAAAGTGCTCAAAGTGCGAGAAGTGTATTATAACAATATATATAATACTATATAACACCATATAAACACCGTATAACAATATGTAACACCATATAATACCATATAACACTATGTAACACTATATATCATTATATAACAAATATAACACTATACATCTATCATAGACATGCTATCAGACAACCTATAGTGTTATATTTGTTATATAATGATATATAGTGTTACATAGTGTTATATGGTGTTACATATTGTTATACAGTGTTTATATAGTGTTTATATGGTGTTATATTATACTACCTCCGTCCCACTAAAAGTGTCATATTTTGAATTTTCAAAGTCTTTATTTATAAACTTTGACTTTAATTATATATTTTTGTGTTATATAAAACTTGATGAAAATTAACCCGATAAAAACACTTGTAAATCACACTCAAATCATATAACTTTCTTCAAGTATTATCTAACACAATTAAAATTATTTAAGGTCAAAGTTTATAAATAAAGACGTTGAAAATTCAAAATAGGACACTTTTAGTGTGACAGAGGGAGTATCATATATAGTGTTATAATACATTTCTCACACTTTGAGCACTTTTTACACTATCCTTACCCTATATATATATATATATATATATATAGGGTAAGGTTCATGCGAAAACCATCCTTATTGCGAGAACCGCGAGAACCAATGTGAACACAAAATAAAATCTAAAAAAAATCAAAATGCACTCAAAAAATTTTTTATTTTTTTTTAATATTTTTCCTAAAAAAATCGCTATATTTCGTTACCATAAAAAACGTTTTTTTTCGGTTAACAGTTTTCCATGCACATCTGCATATGTATCATTACTTCGACAAATTCGGTAATACGTTATTAGGAATAGACAATTGCACTTTAATTTACAATACCATTCATAATACACTACTTTTTACATTACCAATATTCAAAATGCACATGTGCATCATTATGTATAACCATGATATAACGTGTTTTGGTACAAAAAGTTTGTGATTTTGAATGGAGAAGTATGCCCATATACATGTTTTTTGGTTAGTTATATCTAGTGGTTGATGGTTGGTTATAGTTGTCAATTTATGATGTAATATGTTGATTGGATGGTATAAATGGTGTTTACATACATGTAATAAAGTGAAAATATTGGTGATGGTATTGTATTATGGATGGTAGGAGGTAATGGTATTGTATTATGGATGGTGGGAGGTAATGGTAGTGTATTATGGATGGTATGATAGATGTAAAGGAAAGTGTATTCAAAGTAGTGTACCAAAACACCTTATTTCATGTTGATACATATAGATGCACATGTGCATTTCTAATATTGGTAATGTAAAAAGTATTGTATTACACATGGTAGTGTAAATGAAAGTGCAATTGTCTAATAGTTGTAAAGAATTACGGAATTTGTCAAAGAAATGACAAAAATGCACGTGTGCATGTTTGTGTATTATGGATGGAATGATAGATGAAAGAAAAATTAGTGTACCAAAACACCTTATTTGATGTTGATACATATAGATACACATGTGCGTTTCGAATATTGCTAACGTAAAAAGTAGTGTATTACACGTGGTAGTGTAAATGAAAGTGCAATTGTCTAATATTTGTAATGAATTACGGAATTTGTCAAAGAAAAGATACAAATGCACATGTACACATTGGTTCTCGCGAGAACCAGTGTGAACACAAACAGTAATACCTAAAAAAATCTAACTATGCGCTTAAAACGCTAAATATGCGATTTAAGGGCGTTTTCGGGTTTTCAAATTAAATCTGAGATTTTTATATTTCCAGAATACTTAAAATAATTTATTCATCATATAAAATCAGTAGAAAAAGGTTTCGGGTCAAAAGGATGTGTAAAACTCATTTTATGGCTAAAACGGTCAAAACCGACATAAGCCGAAATGACTAGGCGATCTAGGATCCGTTCAGCCAAAAATTAATTAAAAATCATCAAAATTCCCAGAATATTATATTACTTCTGTTGGTAAAGAGTTTCGTATCAAAACGTGGCCAGAAACGGGTTCTACGCGAAAAGGACCGTTTATGTAAATTTATAATATAGTTTTACGCTAATGGCCATAACTCACAATCTGGACCACCAACTGATCCGAAATTTTCGGTGCAAGTTTATATATTAGAAATAAAGATTTCTATCCTTTCACTTTTCCAAAAATCACGTTTTATATCAAAAAGGGCAAAATAGTCAACTTTATGCATAAATCGGAAACATGCATTCGAATCGGCTAAGCATAGACTTATGACATAAAATTTCCAGAAAGTTTAACTAAAATGCCAATGGTCAAAAATGCTCTAAAATACAGATCTCACACATGCATGTACGGATCCGAACCGATAGTTTACGAAAAAGTCGTTTATTAAGACTTTCGGTTCCAATCCGGGTTTACACTAAAGATCGTCGAGTTGATCGTGGTAAAATACATTCTTATATTCATAATAAAGCTTTCTATGAAGATCAAACAGATTGCATGTCATCTATATCATTATTCATGTCATTTTTCACAAAAATCGCTTCTGTTGACTTTTTAGAAATAGGTTTGACTCGACATTTAGCATGCATGTAGTGGGAATCAGAGAGTGCCCTTTAGAGGGTTTGTTTCCCACTTAAATACCAACATATAACAGGTTTCAATTCGAGAAATGACTGATTGAAAACCGTTTAATCAGAAAGTCAAAGCTTATGAACAAATAGTTTGACTTTTAGCAATAATCACAACAAGAACGGATTAAAGATTGAATTGAGAGCTTACAAGAGTCCTATAGGTGTTTAGTGAACACTAGGATTCGACCTTGATGATCAGATTAACTCCAGAAAGCTTGAGAGAGTTCTTGAATGTAGAGAGCTCCTTGTTCACAACTTCAAGTGCCAAGAACAATGATCTAAATCTGATTTAAAGCTGGAAATTAAGTCTTGGGAGTAGCCTACTGTAGTAATAGCAATGCATGGCATTTTATTGGAGCAAAAGGAGGCAAGAACCAGCTGTTTACAACTCAAATTCGGACCCAAATCAGCCTAAAACGAATTTCCTGTCGCTGGCAGCCCCACGCGGCCCGCTTGGGTCATGCCAGGCGGGTCGCCTGACCCCTGTTCAGCAAAACAAGTTTCAATCTTTGACAGCTTTAGTCCCTGAGCTTGCGTGTGATGTTTCGGCTGCTTAAATTGACCCGTAAACCCCCAAACTTGGTTTTTAAGAACCTTAGGACTTTTACCAACATGGTAATGTCCTCGGTACATTTTGCGCTCAACCGAAAAGCCCTGAAATTCGACGTTGACGCTTTTAGTCCCTTAAGTACGGTTTTGGCCATAACTTTCTCATACGTTGACGAAACTTCATGAAATTTTTACCACATATTCTAGTGAGTATATTTTAGCTATACAAAGCTTCGGGTCTGCCAAAAGTTCACTCAGAGGTATAAATTAAACATGTTGACACTTTTGGCCCCTATAGTTTACAATACTTCACTTTGGTGCAATTTCCGCGTCGTATGATCCATGAACCATCCGTTTAAGGTTATAAACATTAAGTGGGGTTATCATAGAGTCTATTTATCCATTGTTGACACTTTGGACCCTTACGTTCCATAGTTTTCACCGTTTGTCACTTTTAGTCCCTCTAAAGTATGTTTTCACATAACGGAACCTTATGACATGTGTCAAGACATTATTGGACGAAATTTTTCGAGGTGTTACAATGTGTTAGGCACAAAAGACAGAAATTGCTGAATTCTTTTTTTTTAAAATTATCCCTTCGGCGCTTTTTTTGATTTTTTTGGCCCGAAAGTCTTAAAAACATGTATATTACATGTGTTATTTTTTTCAAAAAAAAATGTCGGGAGGTTGGGTTTTCTAGGGTTTTTTATATAGATAGGGTTTTCTATATAACCCAACCCTATATATATATATAAATAGGTAGAGGATCCTGTAAAAAGTGCTCAAAGTGCGAGAAGTGTATTATAACAATATATATAATACTATATAACACCATATAAACACCGTATAACAATATGTAACACCATATAATACCATATAACACTATGTAACACTATATATCATTATATAACAAATATAACACTATACATCTATCATAGACATGCTATCAGACAACCTATAGTGTTATATTTGTTATATAATGATATATAGTGTTACATAGTGTTATATGGTGTTACATATTGTTATACAGTGTTTATATAGTGTTTATATGGTGTTATATAATACTACCTCCGTCCCACTAAAAGTGTCATATTTTGAATTTTCAAAGTCTTTATTTATAAACTTTGACTTTAATTATATATTTTTGTGTTATATAAAACTTGATGAAAATTAACCCGATAAAAACACTTGTAAATCACACTCAAATCATATAACTTTCTTCAAGTATTATCTAACACAATTAAAATTATTTAAGGTCAAAGTTTATAAATAAAGACGTTGAAAATTCAAAATAGGACACTTTTAGTGTGACAGAGGGAGTATCATATATAGTGTTATAATACATTTCTCACACTTTGAGCACTTTTTACACTATCCTTACCCTATATATATATATATATATATATATATATATATATATATATATATATATAGGGTAAAGTTCATGCGAAAACCATCCTTATTGCGAGAACCGCGAGAACCAATGTGAACACAAAATAAAATCTAAAAAAAATCAAAATGCACTCAAAAATTTTTTTATTTTTTTTTAATATTTTTCCTAAAAAAATCGCTATATTTCGTTACCATAAAAAAACGTTTTTTTTCGGTTAACAGTTTTCCATGCACATCTGCATATGTATCATTACTTCGACAAATTCGGTAATACGTTATTAGGAATAGACAATTGCACTTTAATTTACAATACCATTCATAATACACTACTTTTTACATTACCAATATTCAAAATGCACATGTGCATCATTATGTATAACCATGATATAACGTGTTTTGGTACAAAAAGTTTGTGATTTTGAATGGAGAAGTATGCCCATATACATGTTTTTTGGTTAGTTATATCTAGTGGTTGATGGTTGGTTATAGTTGTCAATTTATGATGTAATATGTTGATTGGATGGTATAAATGGTGTTTACATACATGTAATAAAGTGAAAATATTGGTGATGGTATTGTATTATGGATGGTAGGAGGTAATGGTATTGTATTATGGATGGTGGGAGGTAATGGTAGTGTATTATGGATGGTATGATAGATGTAAAGGAAAGTGTATTCAAAGTAGTGTACCAAAACACCTTATTTCATGTTGATACATATAGATGCACATGTGCATTTCTAATATTGGTAATGTAAAAAGTATTGTATTACACATGGTAGTGTAAATGAAAGTGCAATTGTCTAATAGTTGTAAAGAATTACGGAATTTGTCAAAGAAATGACAAAAATGCACGTGTGCATGTTTGTGTATTATGGATGGAATGATAGATGAAAGAAAAATTAGTGTACCAAAACACCTTATTTGATGTTGATACATATAGATACACATGTGCGTTTCGAATATTGCTAACGTAAAAAGTAGTGTATTACACGTGGTAGTGTAAATGAAAGTGCAATTGTCTAATATTTGTAATGAATTACGGAATTTGTCAAAGAAAAGATACAAATGCACATGTACACATTGGTTCTCGCGAGAACCAGTGTGAACACAAACAGTAATACCTAAAAAAATCTAACTATGCGCTTAAAACGCTAAATATGCGATTTAAGGGCGTTTTCGGGTTTTCAAATTAAATCTGAGATTTTTATATTTCCAGAATACTTAAAATAATTTATTCATCATATAAAATCAGTAGAAAAAGGTTTCGGGTCAAAAGGATGTGTAAAACTCATTTTATGGCTAAAACGGTCAAAACCGACATAAGCCGAAATGACTAGGCGATCTAGGATCCGTTCAGCCAAAAATTAATTAAAAATCATCAAAATTCCCAGAATATTATATTACTTCTGTTGGTAAAGAGTTTCGTATCAAAACGTGGCCAGAAACGGGTTCTACGCGAAAAGGACCGTTTATGTAAATTTATAATATAGTTTTACGCTAATGGCCATAACTCACAATCTGGACCACCAACTGATCCGAAATTTTCGGTGCAAGTTTATATATTAGAAATAAAGATTTCTATCCTTTCACTTTTCCAAAAATCACGTTTTATATCAAAAAGGGCAAAATAGTCAACTTTATGCATAAATCGGAAACATGCATTCGAATCGGCTAAGCATAGACTTATGACATAAAATTTCCAGAAAGTTTAACTAAAATGCCAATGGTCAAAAATGCTCTAAAATACAGATCTCACACATGCATGTACGGATCCTAACCGATAGTTTACGAAAAAGTCGTTTATTAAGACTTTCGGTTCCAATCCGGGTTTACACTAAAGATCGTCGAGTTGATCGTGGTAAAATACATTCTTATATTCATAATAAAGCTTTCTATGAAGATCAAACAGATTGCATGTCATCTATATCATTATTCATGTCATTTTTCACAAAAATCGCTTCTGTTGACTTTTTAGAAATAGGTTTGACTCGACATTTAGCATGCATGTAGTGGGAATCAGAGAGTGCCCTTTAGAGGGTTTGTTTCCCACTTAAATACCAACATATAACAGGTTTCAATTCGAGAAATGACTGATTGAAAACCGTTTAATCAGAAAGTCAAAGCTTATGAACAAATAGTTTGACTTTTAGCAATAATCACAACAAGAACGGATTAAAGATTGAATTGAGAGCTTACAAGAGTCCTATAGGTGTTTAGTGAACACTAGGATTCGGCCTTGATGATCAGATTAACTCCAGAAAGCTTGAGAGAGTTCTTGAATGTAGAGAGCTCCTTGTTCACAACTTCAAGTGCCAAGAACAATGATCTAAATCTGATTTAAAGCTGGAAATTAAGTCTTGGGAGTAGCCTACTGTAGTAATAGCCATGCATGGCATTTTATTGGAGCAAAAGGAGGCAAGAACCAGCTGTTTACAACTCAAATTCGGACCCAAATCAGCCTAAAACGAATTTCCTGTCGCTGGCAGCCCCACGCGGCCCGCTTGGGTCATGCCAGGCGGGTCGCCTGACCCCTGTTCAGCAAAACAAGTTTCAATCTTTGACAGCTTTAGTCCCTGAGCTTGCGTGTGATGTTTCGGCTGCTTAAATTGACCCGTAAACCCCCAAACTTGGTTTTTAAGAACCTTAGGACTTTTACCAACATGGTAATGTCCTCGGTACATTTTGCGCTCAACCGAAAAGCCCTGAAATTCGACGTTGACGCTTTTAGTCCCTTAAGTACGGTTTTGGCCATAACTTTCTCATACGTTGACGAAACTTCATGAAATTTTTACCACATATTCTAGTGAGTATATTTTAGCTATACAAAGCTTCGGGTCTGCCAAAAGTTCACTCAGAGGTATAAATTAAACATGTTGACACTTTTGGCCCATATAGTTTACAATACTTCACTTTGGTGCAATTTCCGCGTCGTATGATCCATGAACCATCCGTTTAAGGTTATAAACATTATGTGGGGTTATCATAGAGTCTATTTATCCATTGTTGACACTTTGGACCCTTACGTTCCATAGTTTTCACCGTTTGTCACTTTTAGTCCCTCTAAAGTATGTTTTCACATAACGGAACCTTATGACATGTGTCAAGACATTATTGGACGAAATTTTTCGAGGTGTTACAATGTGTTAGGCACAAAAGACAGAAATTGCTGAATTCTTTTTTTTAAAATTATCCCTTCGGCGCTTTTTTTTGATTTTTTTGGCCCGAAAGTCTTAAAAACATGTATATTACATGTGTTATTTTTTTCAAAAAAAATGTCGGGAGGTTGGGTTTTCTAGGGTTTTTATATAGATAGGGTTTTCTATATAACCCAACCCTATATATATATATAGGTAGAGGATCCTGTAAAAAGTGCTCAAAGTGCGAGAAGTGTATTATAACAATATATATAATACTATATAACACCATATAAACACCGTATAACAATATGTAACACCATATAATACCATATAACACTATGTAACACTATATATCATTATATAACAAATATAACACTATACATCTATCATAGACATGCTATCAGACAACCTATAGTGTTATATTTGTTATATAATGATATATAGTGTTACATAGTGTTATATGGTGTTACATATTGTTATACAGTGTTTATATAGTGTTTATATGGTGTTATATAATACTACCTCCGTCCCACTAAAAGTGTCATATTTTGAATTTTCAAAGTCTTTATTTATAAACTTTGACTTTAATTATATATTTTTGTGTTATATAAAACTTGATGAAAATTAACCCGATAAAAACACTTGTAAATCACACTCAAATCATATAACTTTCTTCAAGTATTATCTAACACAATTAAAATTATTTAAGGTCAAAGTTTATAAATAAAGACGTTGAAAATTCAAAATAGGACACTTTTAGTGTGACAGAGGGAGTATCATATATAGTGTTATAATACATTTCTCACACTTTGAGCACTTTTTACACTATCCTTACCCTATATATATATATATATATATATATATATATATATATATAGGGTAAGGTTCATGCGAAAACCATCCTTATTGCGAGAACCGCGAGAACCAATGTGAACACAAAATAAAATCTAAAAAAAATCAAAATGCACTCAAAAATTTTTTATTTTTTTTTAATATTTTTCCTAAAAAAATCGCTATATTTCGTTACCATAAAAAAACGTTTTTTTTCGGTTAACAGTTTTCCATGCACATCTGCATATGTATCATTACTTCGACAAATTCGGTAATACGTTATTAGGAATAGACAATTGCACTTTAATTTACAATACCATTCATAATACACTACTTTTTACATTACCAATATTCAAAATGCACATGTGCATCATTATGTATAACCATGATATAACGTGTTTTGGTACAAAAAGTTTGTGATTTTGAATGGAGAAGTATGCCCATATACATGTTTTTTGGTTAGTTATATCTAGTGGTTGATGGTTGGTTATAGTTGTCAATTTATGATGTAATATGTTGATTGGATGGTATAAATGGTGTTTACATACATGTAATAAAGTGAAAATATTGGTGATGGTATTGTATTATGGATGGTAGGAGGTAATGGTATTGTATTATGGATGGTGGGAGGTAATGGTAGTGTATTATGGATGGTATGATAGATGTAAAGGAAAGTGTATTCAAAGTAGTGTACCAAAACACCTTATTTCATGTTGATACATATAGATGCACATGTGCATTTCTAATATTGGTAATGTAAAAAGTATTGTATTACACATGGTAGTGTAAATGAAAGTGCAATTGTCTAATAGTTGTAAAGAATTACGGAATTTGTCAAAGAAATGACAAAAATGCACGTGTGCATGTTTGTGTATTATGGATGGAATGATAGATGAAAGAAAAATTAGTGTACCAAAACACCTTATTTGATGTTGATACATATAGATACACATGTGCGTTTCGAATATTGCTAACGTAAAAAGTAGTGTATTACACGTGGTAGTGTAAATGAAAGTGCAATTGTCTAATATTTGTAATGAATTACGGAATTTGTCAAAGAAAAGATACAAATGCACATGTACACATTGGTTCTCGCGAGAACCAGTGTGAACACAAACAGTAATACCTAAAAAAATCTAACTATGCGCTTAAAACGCTAAATATGCGATTTAAGGGCGTTTTCGGGTTTTCAAATTAAATCTGAGATTTTTATATTTCCAGAATACTTAAAATAATTTATTCATCATATAAAATCAGTAGAAAAAGGTTTCGGGTCAAAAGGATGTGTAAAACTCATTTTATGGCTAAAACGGTCAAAACCGACATAAGCCGAAATGACTAGGCGATCTAGGATCCGTTCAGCCAAAAATTAATTAAAAATCATCAAAATTCCCAGAATATTATATTACTTCTGTTGGTAAAGAGTTTCGTATCAAAACGTGGCCAGAAACGGGTTCTACGCGAAAAGGACCGTTTATGTAAATTTATAATATAGTTTTACGCTAATGGCCATAACTCACAATCTGGACCACCAACTGATCCGAAATTTTCGGTGCAAGTTTATATATTAGAAATAAAGATTTCTATCCTTTCACTTTTCCAAAAATCACGTTTTATATCAAAAAGGGCAAAATAGTCAACTTTATGCATAAATCGGAAACATGCATTCGAATCGGCTAAGCATAGACTTATGACATAAAATTTCCAGAAAGTTTAACTAAAATGCCAATGGTCAAAAATGCTCTAAAATACAGATCTCACACATGCATGTACGGATCCGAACCGATAGTTTACGAAAAAGTCGTTTATTAAGACTTTCGGTTCCAATCCGGGTTTACACTAAAGATCGTCGAGTTGATCGTGGTAAAATACATTCTTATATTCATAATAAAGCTTTCTATGAAGATCAAACAGATTGCATGTCATCTATATCATTATTCATGTCATTTTTCACAAAAATCGCTTCTGTTGACTTTTTAGAAATAGGTTTGACTCGACATTTAGCATGCATGTAGTGGGAATCAGAGAGTGCCCTTTAGAGGGTTTGTTTCCCACTTAAATACCAACATATAACAGGTTTCAATTCGAGAAATGACTGATTGAAAACCGTTTAATCAGAAAGTCAAAGCTTATGAACAAATAGTTTGACTTTTAGCAATAATCACAACAAGAACGGATTAAAGATTGAATTGAGAGCTTACAAGAGTCCTATAGGTGTTTAGTGAACACTAGGATTCGGCCTTGATGATCAGATTAACTCCAGAAAGCTTGAGAGAGTTCTTGAATGTAGAGAGCTCCTTGTTCACAACTTCAAGTGCCAAGAACAATGATCTAAATCTGATTTAAAGCTGGAAATTAAGTCTTGGGAGTAGCCTACTGTAGTAATAGCCATGCATGGCATTTTATTGGAGCAAAAGGAGGCAAGAACCAGCTGTTTACAACTCAAATTCGGACCCAAATCAGCCTAAAACGAATTTCCTGTCGCTGGCAGCCCCACGCGGCCCGCTTGGGTCATGCCAGGCGGGTCGCCTGACCCCTGTTCAGCAAAACAAGTTTCAATCTTTGACAGCTTTAGTCCCTGAGCTTGCGTGTGATGTTTCGGCTGCTTAAATTGACCCGTAAACCCCCAAACTTGGTTTTTAAGAACCTTAGGACTTTTACCAACATGGTAATGTCCTCGGTACATTTTGCGCTCAACCGAAAAGCCCTGAAATTCGACGTTGACGCTTTTAGTCCCTTAAGTACGGTTTTGGCCATAACTTTCTCATACGTTGACGAAACTTCATGAAATTTTTACCACATATTCTAGTGAGTATATTTTAGCTATACAAAGCTTCGGGTCTGCCAAAAGTTCACTCAGAGGTATAAATTAAACATGTTGACACTTTTGGCCCATATAGTTTACAATACTTCACTTTGGTGCAATTTCCGCGTCGTATGATCCATGAACCATCCGTTTAAGGTTATAAACATTATGTGGGGTTATCATAGAGTCTATTTATCCATTGTTGACACTTTGGACCCTTACGTTCCATAGTTTTCACCGTTTGTCACTTTTAGTCCCTCTAAAGTATGTTTTCACATAACGGAACCTTATGACATGTGTCAAGACATTATTGGACGAAATTTTTCGAGGTGTTACAATGTGTTAGGCACAAAAGACAGAAATTGCTGAATTCTTTTTTTTAAAATTATCCCTTCGGCGCTTTTTTTTGATTTTTTTGGCCCGAAAGTCTTAAAAACATGTATATTACATGTGTTATTTTTTTCAAAAAAAATGTCGGGAGGTTGGGTTTTCTAGGGTTTTTTATATAGATAGGGTTTTCTATATAACCCAACCCTATATATATATATAGGTAGAGGATCCTGTAAAAAGTGCTCAAAGTGCGAGAAGTGTATTATAACAATATATATAATACTATATAACACCATATAAACACCGTATAACAATATGTAACACCATATAATACCATATAACACTATGTAACACTATATATCATTATATAACAAATATAACACTATACATCTATCATAGACATGCTATCAGACAACCTATAGTGTTATATTTGTTATATAATGATATATAGTGTTACATAGTGTTATATGGTGTTACATATTGTTATACAGTGTTTATATAGTGTTTATATGGTGTTATATAATACTACCTCCGTCCCACTAAAAGTGTCATATTTTGAATTTTCAAAGTCTTTATTTATAAACTTTGACTTTAATTATATATTTTTGTGTTATATAAAACTTGATGAAAATTAACCCGATAAAAACACTTGTAAATCACACTCAAATCATATAACTTTCTTCAAGTATTATCTAACACAATTAAAATTATTTAAGGTCAAAGTTTATAAATAAAGACGTTGAAAATTCAAAATAGGACACTTTTAGTGTGACAGAGGGAGTATCATATATAGTGTTATAATACATTTCTCACACTTTGAGCACTTTTTACACTATCCTTACCCTATATATATATATATATATATAGGGTAAGGTTCATGCGAAAACCATCCTTATTGCGAGAACCGCGAGAACCAATGTGAACACAAAATAAAATCTAAAAAAAATCAAAATGCACTCAAAAATTTTTTTATTTTTTTTTAATATTTTTCCTAAAAAAATCGCTATATTTCGTTACCATAAAAAAACGTTTTTTTTCGGTTAACAGTTTTCCATGCACATCTGCATATGTATCATTACTTCGACAAATTCGGTAATACGTTATTAGGAATAGACAATTGCACTTTAATTTACAATACCATTCATAATACACTACTTTTTACATTACCAATATTCAAAATGCACATGTGCATCATTATGTATAACCATGATATAACGTGTTTTGGTACAAAAAGTTTGTGATTTTGAATGGAGAAGTATGCCCATATACATGTTTTTTGGTTAGTTATATCTAGTGGTTGATGGTTGGTTATAGTTGTCAATTTATGATGTAATATGTTGATTGGATGGTATAAATGGTGTTTACATACATGTAATAAAGTGAAAATATTGGTGATGGTATTGTATTATGGATGGTAGGAGGTAATGGTATTGTATTATGGATGGTGGGAGGTAATGGTAGTGTATTATGGATGGTATGATAGATGTAAAGGAAAGTGTATTCAAAGTAGTGTACCAAAACACCTTATTTCATGTTGATACATATAGATGCACATGTGCATTTCTAATATTGGTAATGTAAAAAGTATTGTATTACACATGGTAGTGTAAATGAAAGTGCAATTGTCTAATAGTTGTAAAGAATTACGGAATTTGTCAAAGAAATGACAAAAATGCACGTGTGCATGTTTGTGTATTATGGATGGAATGATAGATGAAAGAAAAATTAGTGTACCAAAACACCTTATTTGATGTTGATACATATAGATACACATGTGCGTTTCGAATATTGCTAACGTAAAAAGTAGTGTATTACACGTGGTAGTGTAAATGAAAGTGCAATTGTCTAATATTTGTAATGAATTACGGAATTTGTCAAAGAAAAGATACAAATGCACATGTACACATTGGTTCTCGCGAGAACCAGTGTGAACACAAATAGTAATACCTAAAAAAATCTAACTATGCGCTTAAAACGCTAAATATGCGATTTAAGAGCGTTTTCGGGTTTTCAAATTAAATCTGAGATTTTTATATTTCCAGAATACTTAAAATAATTTATTCATCATATAAAATCAGTAGAAAAAGGTTTCGGGTCAAAAGGATGTGTAAAACTCATTTTATGGCTAAAACGGTCAAAACCGACATAAGCCGAAATGACTAGGCGATCTAGGATCCGTTCAGCCAAAAATTAATTAAAAATCATCAAAATTCCCAGAATATTATATTACTTCTGTTGGTAAAGAGTTTCGTATCAAAACGTGGCCAGAAACGGGTTCTACGCGAAAAGGACCGTTTATGTAAATTTATAATATAGTTTTACGCTAATGGCCATAACTCACAATCTGGACCACCAACTGATCCGAAATTTTCGGTGCAAGTTTATATATTAGAAATAAAGATTTCTATCCTTTCACTTTTCCAAAAATCACGTTTTATATCAAAAAGGGCAAAATAGTCAACTTTATGCATAAATCGGAAACATGCATTCGAATCGGCTAAGCATAGACTTATGACATAAAATTTCCAGAAAGTTTAACTAAAATGCCAATGGTCAAAAATGCTCTAAAATACAGATCTCACACATGCATGTACGGATCCGAACCGATAGTTTACGAAAAAGTCGTTTATTAAGACTTTCGGTTCCAATCCGGGTTTACACTAAAGATCGTCGAGTTGATCGTGGTAAAATACATTCTTATATTCATAATAAAGCTTTCTATGAAGATCAAACAGATTGCATGTCATCTATATCATTATTCATGTCATTTTTCACAAAAATCGCTTCTGTTGACTTTTTAGAAATAGGTTTGACTCGACATTTAGCATGCATGTAGTGGGAATCAGAGAGTGCCCTTTAGAGGGTTTGTTTCCCACTTAAATACCAACATATAACAGGTTTCAATTCGAGAAATGACTGATTGAAAACCGTTTAATCAGAAAGTCAAAGCTTATGAACAAATAGTTTGACTTTTAGCAATAATCACAACAAGAACGGATTAAAGATTGAATTGAGAGCTTACAAGAGTCCTATAGGTGTTTAGTGAACACTAGGATTCGGCCTTGATGATCAGATTAACTCCAGAAAGCTTGAGAGAGTTCTTGAATGTAGAGAGCTCCTTGTTCACAACTTCAAGTGCCAAGAACAATGATCTAAATCTGATTTAAAGCTGGAAATTAAGTCTTGGGAGTAGCCTACTGTAGTAATAGCCATGCATGGCATTTTATTGGAGCAAAAGGAGGCAAGAACCAGCTGTTTACAACTCAAATTCGGACCCAAATCAGCCTAAAACGAATTTCCTGTCGCTGGCAGCCCCACGCGGCCCGCTTGGGTCATGCCAGGCGGGTCGCCTGACCCCTGTTCAGCAAAACAAGTTTCAATCTTTGACAGCTTTAGTCCCTGAGCTTGCGTGTGATGTTTCGGCTGCTTAAATTGACCCGTAAACCCCCAAACTTGGTTTTTAAGAACCTTAGGACTTTTACCAACATGGTAATGTCCTCGGTACATTTTGCGCTCAACCGAAAAGCCCTGAAATTCGACGTTGACGCTTTTAGTCCCTTAAGTACGGTTTTGGCCATAACTTTCTCATACGTTGACGAAACTTCATGAAATTTTTACCACATATTCTAGTGAGTATATTTTAGCTATACAAAACTTTGGGTCTGCCAAAAGTTCACTCAGAGGTATAAATTAAACATGTTGACACTTTTGGCCCCTATAGTTTACAATACTTCACTTTGGTGCAATTTCCGCGTCGTATGATCCATGAACCATCCGTTTAAGGTTATAAACATTATGTGGGGTTATCATAGAGTCTATTTATCCATTGTTGACACTTTGGACCCTTACGTTCCATAGTTTTCACCGTTTGTCACTTTTAGTCCCTCTAAAGTATGTTTTCACATAACGGAACCTTATGACATGTGTCAAGACATTATTGGACGAAATTTTTCGAGGTGTTACAATGTGTTAGGCACAAAAGACAGAAATTGCTGAATTCTTTTTTTTTAAAATTATCCCTTCGGCGCTTTTTTTGATTTTTTGGCCCGAAAGTCTTAAAAACATGTATATTACATGTGTTATTTTTTTCAAAAAAAAATGTCGGGAGGTTGGGTTTTCTAGGGTTTTTTATATAGATAGGGTTTTCTATATAACCCAACCCTATATATATATATATAAATAGGTAGAGGATCCTGTAAAAAGTGCTCAAAGTGCGAGAAGTGTATTATAACAATATATATAATACTATATAACACCATATAAACACCGTATAACAATATGTAACACCATATAATACCATATAACACTATGTAACACTATATATCATTATATAACAAATATAACACTATACATCTATCATAGACATGCTATCAGACAACCTATAGTGTTATATTTGTTATATAATGATATATAGTGTTACATAGTGTTATATGGTGTTACATATTGTTATACAGTGTTTATATAGTGTTTATATGGTGTTATATAATACTACCTCTGTCCCACTAAAAGTGTCATATTTTGAATTTTCAAAGTCTTTATTTATAAACTTTGACTTTAATTATATATTTTTGTGTTATATAAAACTTGATGAAAATTAACCCGATAAAAACACTTGTAAATCACACTCAAATCATATAACTTTCTTCAAGTATTATCTAACACAATTAAAATTATTTAAGGTCAAAGTTTATAAATAAAGACGTTGAAAATTCAAAATAGGACACTTTTAGTGTGACAGAGGGAGTATCATATATAGTGTTATAATACATTTCTCACACTTTGAGCACTTTTTACACTATCCTTACCCTATATATATATATATATATATATATATATATAGGGTAAGGTTCATGCGAAAACCATCCTTATTGCGAGAACCGCGAGAACCAATGTGAACACAAAATAAAATCTAAAAAAAATCAAAATGCACTCAAAAATTTTTTTATTTTTTTTTAATATTTTTCCTAAAAAAATCGCTATATTTCGTTACCATAAAAAAACGTTTTTTTTCGGTTAACAGTTTTCCATGCACATCTGCATATGTATCATTACTTCGACAAATTCGGTAATACGTTATTAGGAATAGACAATTGCACTTTAATTTACAATACCATTCATAATACACTACTTTTTACATTACCAATATTCAAAATGCACATGTGCATCATTATGTATAACCATGATATAACGTGTTTTGGTACAAAAAGTTTGTGATTTTGAATGGAGAAGTATACCCATATACATGTTTTTTGGTTAGTTATATCTAGTGGTTGATGGTTGGTTATAGTTGTCAATTTATGATGTAATATGTTGATTGGATGGTATAAATGGTGTTTACATACATGTAATAAAGTGAAAATATTGGTGATGGTATTGTATTATGGATGGTAGGAGGTAATGGTATTGTATTATGGATGGTGGGAGGTAATGGTAGTGTATTATGGATGGTATGATAGATGTAAAGGAAAGTGTATTCAAAGTAGTGTACCAAAACACCTTATTTCATGTTGATACATATAGATGCACATGTGCATTTCTAATATTGGTAATGTAAAAAGTATTGTATTACACATGGTAGTGTAAATGAAAGTGCAATTGTCTAATAGTTGTAAAGAATTACGGAATTTGTCAAAGAAATGACAAAAATGCACGTGTGCATGTTTGTGTATTATGGATGGAATGATAGATGAAAGAAAAATTAGTGTACCAAAACACCTTATTTGATGTTGATACATATAGATACACATGTGCGTTTCGAATATTGCTAACGTAAAAAGTAGTGTATTACACGTGGTAGTGTAAATGAAAGTGCAATTGTCTAATATTTGTAATGAATTACGGAATTTGTCAAAGAAAAGATACAAATGCACATGTACACATTGGTTCTCGCGAGAACCAGTGTGAACACAAACAGTAATACCTAAAAAAATCTAAAAAACACCCAATTTTTTTTTTTATTTTTTTACTATTTTTTTTTTGTAAAATTCGCTAGATTTCCTTTTCAATAAAAAAATAAAAAAAAAATTCTGGGTCACAGTTATCCATGCACATGTGCATTTGTATCATTCTTTGACAAATTCCATAAATCATTACAAATATTAGACAATTGCACTTTCATCTACACTAACACGTGTAATACACTACTTTTTACGTTAACGCTATTAGAAATGCACATGTGCATCTATATGTATCAACATAAAATAAGGTGTTTTGGTACAATAATTTCTCTTTCATCTATCATTCTATCCATAATACACAAACATGCACATGTGCATTTTTGTCATTTCTTTGAGAAATTCCGTAATTCATTACAACAACGATTAGACAATTGCACTTTCATTTACACTACCATTTGTAATACAATACTTTTTACATTACCAATATTAGAAATGCACATGTGCATCTATATATGTTAACATGAAATAAGGTGTTTTGGTACACTACTTTAAATACACTTTCCCTTTCATCTATCATACAATCCATAATACACTACCATTACCTCATACCATCCATAATACAATACCATTACCTCCTACCATCCATAATACAATACAATTACCAATATTTTCACTTTATTACATGTATGTAAACACCATTTATACCATCCAATCAACATATTACATCATAAATTGACAACTATAACCAGACCATCAACCACTAGATATAACTAACCAAAAAACATGTATATGGGTTATTTCTCCATTCAAAATCACAAACTTTTTGTACCAAAACACGTTATATCATGGTTATACCTAATGATGCATATGTGCATTTTGAATATTGGTAATGTAAAAAGTAGTGTATTACGAATGGTATTGTAAATTAAAGTGCAATTGTTTATTCCTGATAACGTATTACTGAATTTGTCGAAGTAATGATACATATGTACATGTGCATGGATAACTGTTACTCGAAAAAAAAGTTTTTTTTATGGTAACGAAATATAGCGATTTTTTGAAAAAAAATATTAAAAAAAAAAAATTTGAGTTCTTTTTTGATTTTTTTGTTAGATTTTATTTTGTGTTCACATTGGTTCTCGCGGTTCTCGCAATAAGGGTGGTTCTCGCATGAACCTTACCCTATATATATATATATATGTGTGTGTGTGTGTGTGTTTGTGTATATATATATATATAGAGAGAGAGAGAGAGAAACTGGATTAGGAGAAAACGCCATAAAATGTGAGAACATTGAGAACGGATCCTGGCCCAACACGTGACACATGATAGTGAAGGGCAGAGGGGCTTTTTTGTCATTTTATATTCTTTTTTTTTCAATGCGTCTCACAACATCGCTTCTTTTTTTGGCATCAAATATTTTTTTGACGTTTAGTTAAATTCATTAACTGTCTGGCGTTTTATTGTTTTTTAAGATCACGTGCATAGTTAATATTTTGGTGTGGTATCCCCAAATTCATTAAAATCAATTAGTAATTATTACCTCTTTTTGTCCATGGCGTTCCCAAATTCATTAGGCGTTTTTGTAGATTTCAACAGTTCATATATGTTATAAAGGTCAATTTTTTGGCGTTCATAGCGTTTTTAAATTCATTTGTAATTCAAAAGAGTACAGCTAAGACGAAATCAAATAAAAACTAATAGTCCGGATGGTATTACATCAGAGATGTAACCATCGCTTTGTTCATCACTCTCATCAGACTCATCATCATTATCATCATCATCATCATCATCATCATCATCATCATCATCTTGTTCATTGGCATATAACGCCATAATCTCTTCTCTTCTTTGTTGCATCCTATACTTAAATGTCTTCACAACGTTAGATCATGCATCGTTCGAAGGTGCTAAATCACATAGTTTTTCAAGAAGATGTAGTCTATATGTGTTCAGCACTTCGTCCATTGTCAATGAATAATCCACCCTGTGCTGTAGGGCTATTCACGAGCCGAGCCGAACTGAGCGGACCTTTGCTCGTGCTTCGCTCGTTTACAAACCGAACTGAGCGGAGCGGCTCATTTAAAACCGAGCCTCAATCAATCGAGCATTTTTCGAGCAATAAAAATTCCGAGCAAGCAATAAAAATTCCGAGCGAGCATCGAGCGAAATTCGAGCGATTTGGACAACCGTGTCGCCCGATTTAAATTTGCTGAAAGAGGTAGTGACAATGTTGGGTCTCAATTTTTTATGTCTTTAAAAATATGCACATTTAATGGCACAATATTTTTCTTATTAATAACAATGTTGTGGCCCTCGAGGCGATGATCATATTGCACTAACAATTACGTTGAGAGCAGGAGACGATCGACTTAGGGTAACGACATGAAACATTGAGATGATGAACAAACTATATTTTATCGGGTTAAGGTTTAACTTTTAGTTTTAATGTCAATTTTTTTATTGGCGTGGTTGGGCTAGTACCTATAGATATAGTTGTAAAATTGTATATCGTTCACCAAAATCTAATACAGTGGTACAAATAAAACTATAAATTTAATTTATATTTAAGTATATATGTATGTGTAAGTGTGTATATATATAGGTGTGTGTATTATGTATAATTTGTATATATATATATATATATTTGTGTGTGTGTGTATGCATGTTTAGGAGGCCGCTAAAATGAAAACCACATCCAGTTGTAAGAACCATGAGAACTACACCGTACGGGGCGAGTTGGACTAAAATTTTTTTTCAAACACGTAGATGTGTGTATCATAAACACATTTATAAAAAAAAAAATCAAAAAAAAAATGTCGTGTCTTTAGTTTTAAGCACCACAATTTTGTTTTTACGGGTACCGTAAATTTTATTTAAAATTGGGGAAATGGACTGTATCACCCTAAACTATGCAAAATTGGCCAATACCACGCCCAACTTTCAAGTTGGCTCCCACCACCATCTACTCGACATTTAGGTGGCAGTGTCACCCCTTCGTTAAAAAAACACTAACTGAGTTTGTTTATTTTGCTGATGTGGCTTTTTATCTGATGTGGCAAAGTGACATAGCTTTTTTTAATTATAATTAATATAAATATATAAACACAATACAATCACTTTATAAAACCTATTCTCTCTAACTCTCCTTTTCTCTCTACTTTGAAGGAAATGGCGATGACAACATCCTCCACCTGTAACTCTGGCTGCCACAGGAGCACCACCGCCACCAGTCCACCACCCTACAATACGGTTATCTATTTTCCCCTTCGACACCACCTTGCATCGCCGGCGACTCACACCACCTACAAATCTACTCCCCCACCTCCCTTTCCTCTGAAACCTTTCGGTGACACCACTGCCGCACCACCTACAACTCTCCTCCTTCCCCCAGCCGTGATATTTTTTGTGTCGAATGGAGCTTTTAGTCTTTTGTCTTATCATATAGACCTGACTTAATTTTTAGGGCTTGACAAGAATCATTTAATTGGGATTTAGATGTGAAGGATGGAGGATTGTCAATGGTGACGGTTACAGGTGTGAAGGTTGGAGGTTGTTGCAGCAGCTCGAGGTAGGAGTGGTCGGCGGAGGTGGTTTGGTTGCAGGTGGCCTGGTTGCGTGTGTTGGGTGGTAGGTGAAATGTGTTCGATGGTGACGGGTTGTGGTAGAGGGTAGAGGTGATGGAAGTGCAAACAAGACCTGGTGTCTCTATCTTGTCTCAATTCATCAACACCAAATTAGGGCTAAAAAGGTTGTTGTCTGTTTGTAAACACCATATTAATTTTTGAACATGTTGTTGATTTAGGATTTATTGAATGATTTGGGGATTGATTTAGGATTTATAAGTGGGTGGTTATGGTGGTTTGGTGTATGCTGGTGGTAGAGAGAAATGGCAGGATGGTGTATTTGAGGATTTATTTAGGATTTATAAGTGGGTGCGTGGGATGTCGGAGACGGAGGTGGCTACAATGAGGTGGTAGCAGTGGTTTTCGACTGTGGCTACAACTCGGTGGTGGCGGTGGTGTATGCTGGTGGTGGAGAGAGATGGCAGGATGGTGGTGAGACTGAAAATTTATAAATTGATTTTTATATGTATAATATATATATATATATATATATATAAGTATTTTTTGTTATTTATAAAATATGTTCCAGATCTACCAGCATGCCACATTGGATAAATTAGCCACGTAGGTTGTCCACCTCATCATCCCCATGCCACGTAGGATTAAAAATTAAACTCAGTTAGTGTTTTTTTAACGAAGGGGTGACACTGCCACCTAAATGTCGAGTAGAGGGTGGTGGGAGCCAACTTGAAAGTTGGGCGTGATATTGGCCAATTTTGCATAGTTTAGGGTGATACAGTCCATTTCCCCTTTAAAATTTACGGTACCCGTAAACACAAACTTGTGGTGCTCAAAACTACACTCACGACATTTTTATTGAATTTTTTTACAAATGTGTTTATAATACACGCATCTACGTTTATGAAAAAAAATTTTGGTCCAACTCACCCCGGATCAAAAAGTTCTCATGGTTCTTACAACCGGAGCTGGTTTTCATTTTAGCGGTCTCCTACATGTTTATATATGTATGTGTATATGTATATGTATATGTATGCTAATTAAAATAATAACTCAAGCCAAACCGAGCCGAGCGAACCTTTGCTCATGCTTGGCTCATTTACAAACCGAACCGAGCAAAGCGACTCGTTTACAACCGAGCGTCAAATCGAACGAACATTTTCCGAGCAGTTTTCGAACGAGCGGCGAGTGAGCGGCGAGCGATTTGAACGGCCCTACTGTGTTGATAGCTCACGTTGACCGTTCATCCAGACTCCAACTCCAACTGGTAACTTTTGGCAAATCAGTATCGTCAACATCATCATCATCGTCATCATCCTTCTGGAAATTTTCTCTTTAATCTTCTTGTTACCGTTCGAGTCCTTTCACAATCGTAGGCCACTAGAATTGTAACGCCTCGTATTTTCGTATTTCTATTTTAAAAATGTTCGTATTCGTATTCTAATTCCAGAAACCTTACATTCGTATTTTAATTTCAATCTCACAATTTGAGGCGTTAATCATCATAAAATTCATATTTTATACATATTTGTTATTCACACAATCGATCATTTAAATATGTATTTATACGCAAACCAACACTATTTATACGTATAAATACTTATACGCACCTCAATACTTGAATTATACTTTTATACTTTTTATATACTTAATTACAGAATATATACCCAAGAAATACCAAGAAATATACCAATCATCCTTCCACCTCATCAATCCTCTTCCACCTTCTTTAACCAATCATATTTCACCCTTTCCACCTCCATTTTCCAAGAATCATCTTTCCACCTCATCAATCCTCTTCCACCTTCTTTAACCAATCATATTTCGTCCTTTTCCACCTTCTCCACCTATAAATATCAACCTTCTTCTATCATTTTCTTCACACCATTCTTCTCTCCATCTCTCTAATTCTCTCAATCTCTCTAAATCAAGAATTCTAAGAATTCTAAAAGGACACTAAGTGTTCCAACCATTCTTCTCTCAACCTCTCTACTTCTCTCAAATCTTCCAAGCAAGGAAGAGAACTCTAAGAGTTCTAAAAGAAAACACTAAGTGTTTTAAAGGAAGCTTTGAAGCTCCAACCTCCAACTCTTCACGGAATCACCAAAGGAAGACTTAGCAATTTTGTGAGTATAATTGACCCATTTTACCGTTTTCACACTCTTTGGGTGTAACATGTTTATTTATACAAAACACATTTAGCACTCATATTATTATGCAATTATACAAATAAACAATCCAATACATTCTTACTATTTGTTATGCTCGATTCGTATTTTCTGGGTGATTCTTATGTGATGAACTTGTCATTAACTTCGATCAAGCCCCCCTTAACATGTATAGCGCTATAGGAGTAACTCACCACCTGTGAACGAGAGGTCATGTTAAGTTAATCATTCTTTATACTTGCGTTAATCTTTGGTTTGACTTGTTTGTTCACATGTCAGTTTATACGTTAATCTTGATAACTAGGTTTGCCATGTGGATTGTTCATTATCATTTTTATACTTATATGCTACTGCACCAAACTTGTATACTCGCCAATACTTTTGTATTGAACTACGCTTTTAAAACGTGTTGCAGGTTTAATGATGATGCTGATGATGCATGGAACATAGTAGGATGCCTAGATACTCATTTTAAATTTTGTATACTTATTGTAATGTAATTCTCTTATTTCAAGTTATTGTAATTGTATTTTCCTCTCCATGTTGTAATCGAATTCTTATAGCAATAAAATGAAATTCATATTTAAATACTTGTTGCAAATTTTAGTGTTACGTGTAAGGAGCAATCTATTTTGTCTCACTCCGATGTTTCCACCATCGGTTGTGGTGTGACAGGAATCACAAGGGCTAGAATATCCCTCTGAACGGCTTCATCCATACTAAGTATGGCCTTGATTGTCTTGACTTTCACCCTTCTCCTTCAGAGAACTTTAGAATGAAACGTCTCTCTGACCTCTCAAACCTCCATGCAATAACCTGAGCTATTTTTTAAGTTGTATGGTGTTTTAGACAGTGTGTGGCGTGTTTAGTAAATGTGTGGAGTGTGAAGCTTTGTTTAGATGTTGAACTTATATAATGGGTTTTTTTTTTGTTCCAGGTAGATATATGTTTTTGACGGTAAAATACATCAAGTAATTTTTTTGATGTGTATTTTGTGTATTAATTGTTGTGCAATGTAGGATGCAGACCTATAACGTGACAGGTAATTATGAAGATTTAAAAAGACAAATAAACTCAATTACGATGATGTGACTTTTAATATAATAAATGTTAGTAATAAATTTTTCCGTCGTTTCAGTTACAGTTTGCAGTTATTGTTTTGTTCAGCTTCATCTGTTAAGGCTGTAACCCTTCCCATCTTTTCAGGGTTTGGTATTTTTTTAATCGCGTTTAGATAAAGATGACACGTTGTTTCATACATTGTTTTCACAGTTTTCATACTATTAGGCGTTTGGTGTTTGTAGTTTTTGTCTTTTTATAAACATTTTTTACAGATATAATGTATTTTATTAGTGGAGAATTAGATAACAAACAATAGAAAATGATCCCCTAAAAAATAGAAAATGAAAAAAAATTATAAATGCTAATCTAATTTCTCATCCAAATCTTCACTGTCATCAGCCTCTTCTTCTTGAATTTTTTGTGTCTTGAACCTTTGAATACCCTAGCTAGATGCCGATTTTCCTACCTAACGCCCGTCTTTAGACGAAGCTGATTAGTGGCATCCTGTATTTTGGTGTGATATATTGTTGTTTGGTGACATGTGGTTGAAGATCAACGCTTGTGTGGATGCTATTAGTTAATGGTAGTGTATTATGAATGTTATGATAGATGAAAAACACGTTATATCTTGTTCTTACGTATAAATGCACATGTGCATTTCTAATATTTGTAATGTAAAAAGTATTGTATTACAAATGATAGTGTAAATGAAAGTGTGAATGTCTAATACTGGTAATGTATTACGGAATTTGTCAAAGAAATGGTACATATGCACATGTACATCCATAATTGTTACTCGAAAAAAATTAAGAAACTAAAAGTAGCGATTTTTCTATAAAAAAAATTGTGTGTTTTTTATGTATTTTTGATTGTATTCACATTGGTTCTCACGGTTCTCGCAATAAAGGGTGGTTCCTAACCGATCATTATCATATATATATATATATATATATATATATATATATATAGAGTAAGGTTAACATACAAAAAGCCTTATCATACATCACGTAGGAGACAATGGTAACCGTTGGATCAGGGGTATAATCACGCATGGGACCACATAATCACGCATGGGACCACATGGGACCACATAATCACGCATGGGACTATAATCACGCACGTTCTATGATAATAACGCATGTTATATTTTTTGTCATGTATGTTAATGTAGGTTAAGCCCTGAAGTACATTATACTTTCTCTATATATATATATATATATATATATATATATATATATATATATATGTAGTGTGGGGTTCAATATAGAACACAAAAAAAGGTGGGGAAGCATGGAACACTCTTAAAAATTCAACCTAACATGTTAAAAATCAATTTTAGATGTAAGAAGACAAAAAACGAAAGATTCAACAACCCAAAAACTCTATTGCATCGATTAAGTCAAACGAAACCATGTTCCTATTGAGATTTGTGGAGGCTTTGATCTAGGATTGTTTGGTTGTGATTTGCTATCCAAAGATACCAAACAAGTGATATCTTTGGATGACACACTATGGTATCAGAGTTTTTGACTCTTGTTCGGTTAAAATCTTTCAAATGTTTCGTACGTGGCTCTGTGGTGACAAAAATGAACAGAGTTTTCAAAGATCTATTGTCGCTGCTAGTAAGACTTGAACAACCACCACTGTAAATGACAACCAAACTAGACGTTATTGGTCATTTTCTTTTGTATTTTTTTAAATGCAGGTAATTAATTAATGTTTAACGTACGTTTGGGTACTTGTGGGTTTTATTGTTGACTTGCCTATTTTTACGATTTATGTAAAAATGTTGTAAACTCGTGTATCAATGTGACAACGTTATACATATAAATTTGTTTTTGTATATTCTCTTCGTAACGAGCTAGACGTTATTGTTTTATGCATATCGATGTATTTTTGTTTAATACACATCTTCATACTTGAAAGTTATAATCCCTACACATCCTAAACTACAAGGGTTTTATGGTAATTAAAGAGAAGAGTGGCGGTTACAAAGTTCAGGGGGGAAATTGTGACAAATCAGAACTTGGTAACTACCACCCCAAGGGTGGCGAAATCCCTTGGGAGGCACCCATTCGATTTCAGCCACACACAGAGAAGGGACACGAGTCTTGGACAAGAAGACACAGCCCTTCATGTTTAATTACATCCACATGTTTTAGAGACGCACCCGTTCATGAAGAGACGCGTCTATTGGATCGCACCCTTTAGAAACTATAAATAGGAATAGATTTCTCATTTGTAAATCACTCTCAACAATTCCATTGTATTGTATTCAAACTCTTAGTTTATATATTCAAGTTATTCGATTGTCTAGAGATCAAAGATCCATTTTGGGGCCAACAATTGGTATCAGAGCGTCAGGCTCTAGGCATTGGGAGTCGCAAGGCAACGAATCGGCGGGAAGTCATTCGCGATCAGGTTTCATCATTCTATTTTTCAATTCGCAAGTTTTTAGTTTTATGGGTTCAAGGTTATCGAACCAGGGTTAGGAATCTAAGGGTTTTTTGATTCCGGGGTTTACTGCGAATTAGATTGTTTGATTATTACGCGTTGGAGTTATACGGGGGTTAAAGATTTGAGAGTTTGTTGAATTCAAGGGAATTGAATTTACCGGTGCAGTGGTTCGTATTGGTGGCCAAGAAATTTTGAAACAAGAAAGTAAGGATTGTGAGAATTCTAAGTTAGCAATCAGACTAAGGGTTCGTGAGTGTATCGAACCAAGTACAAGAGCGCAGGACAGGGTTCTTTGTTTCATTTGGAGGGCCAGGAAGAATCAAAATTTAATTCGGTAGTCATACGCGATCAGTTTTATTCGCGGGTGAAGGTTTGAAGGCCTATATCATAGTATAGAAAAGAAAATGCGAATCAATTGGGAAAAAGAAAATCGAGTGAGTCGATTGTGAAGAAGAAGCCAGTAAAGACGGAATCATTCGAGTGATTCGAACTGTGTTCGAAGAATCTAGAATTACCAAGTGAAGGTTCCAAGTTTTTTCAATCAGAAACAAAGTACTATGCGGAATAGACAATTGTAGATGCAGTGAATGCAAAGAAACACGGTGATGCAGCGAATGCAGAAAATGGAAAGAAAGTAATGCAGTGAATGCCGGAAACGAGAAAAATGTTGCAATGAATGTAGAAAAATAAAGCGCAGTGAATGCAGAAAAGGTTGAAGTTATTGAAACAATGAATACTATTGGTGAGACATCAAAAGGGTTTGTGTGATTCGAAACCGTGTGAAAAAGTATAGTCGATTTGTGAGGTGTCGAAGGAAAGAAGAATCGTGTGATGCAGAGATAACTTGTGAAAGGTGCAATAAAACAATCCAGTGAGTGGATCAGGTAAAAAGGGAAGAATCCGTGATGGAAGCAATCAATGATGAAGAACCCGTTGTGAGAGACAACCGTGATGACAAGATTAAATCTATGATAGATCAAGAAGAAGACACGCGTATCCTGTGACTGGGTCAGAAAATTGTTGTGTGATACAACCGCAAGAGAGATCTGAGTGAGTCAGTTTATCAAAATCTATGCAAGATGGATTCCGATCATGTGATATGATAGTGGGCAAGTTAATCAAGACCGGGTGAAGTTCGTGTTGAGACAACTACACAAGAAAAGAGGTTCATGTGATACAAATCAAGTACGGTCAAGACAAGTGTGAAGCAAGTTCGTGTGAAGTGAGTTCGAGTGAAACAATGTTCGTGAGGAGCAAGGTTGGTGAATAAGAAGATCCGTGTGAAACGTCGGATACCGAGGAGTTTCAAGAAGATGGAATTGATCAAAGTTCAAGATCTACAACTAAAGGATGTTCGTGATTAGGGGGTGAATGAAAGTTATAATCCCTACACATCCTAAACTACAAGGGTTTTATGGTAATTAAAGAGAAGAGCGGCGGTTACATGGCGGTTACAAAGTTCAGGGGGCAAATTGTGACAAATCAGAACTTGGTAACTACCACCCCAAGGGTGGCGAAATCCCTTGGGAGGCACCCATTCGATTTCAGCCACACACAGAGAAGGGACACGACTCTTGGACAAGAAGACACACCCCTTCATGTTTAATTACATCCACATGTTTTAGAGACGCACCCGTTCGTGAAGAGACGCGTCTATTGGATCGCACCCTTTAGAAACTATAAATAGGAATAGATTTCTCATTTGTAAATCACTCTCAACAATTCCATTGTATTGTATTCAAACTCTTAGTTTATATATTCAAGTTATTCGATTGTCTAGAGATCAAAGATCCATTTTGGGGCCAACAATACTATGTATATACTTTCTTGGATGCGCATATGGTTGGAAAAAAATAGAAAGAGAGAGTGGAGATCAGAGGAGAGAAAATCAAAGGAACACAAAACAAAAAAAAAAAAACATAGACAAATAAAACAGTGTTACATGTTACACAAGCAATAGCGACGAATCCAAATGTTTCTGCGATGACACTTGTGGCTTCATGCCAACACTGATTGTTGGTGGTTTCTTGCCATCTGGGATTGTAAGTTTCTTGAGTTCTAGACCTACACACAGTTTCTCAGCTGCTTCACGACGTTGAGCCAAGGTATATAAAAAGTAATAGATGAGACCGAGAAGCACGCTCATGAGACCCATGATACCGGCTGCAGAGAAGAGCCCGGACATTGCATAGTAACAATATAACGCACCGTTGATGTCTGTCTGGACACTATTTATAAGGCTTAACTGTGCACCCACAAAAAATAAGACTACAGCAATAAAATAGGTAATCCTGTATAAAAATAAATAATGTTAGCTAAGTTTATTATTTATTGAAGTATTTTATTTGGTTTATCATTTATCTTTAGGTTTGTATGTTAGTCACTCTACCATATTTGGTTTGAATATAATGATAGTTATTGGACTTAGGGGGTGTAAAAGAGAGCTCGAGTTCGGGTTGTTTAACTTAAGAGAGCTTGAACTTGGCTCATTTAAAAATCTATTTTAAAGCTTGAGCTTGGCTTGTGCGTTAATTTTCAAGCTTGAACCTGGCTCATTATTGTTTATTTAATAATTTTATTTTTATAATTAGTTAACTTTCTCTCTCTCTCTATATATATATAGATATATATATAATTGCAACTTTTAGATATGACATAATATATGTCAATAAATTAGTTTTTATCATAATTTTATGCATGACGATTTTACGTAAATATATATTTAATATATTAAATAAAAGACTCGTTTAAGTTCGTGAGCAGACACGAGCTTTGGTATGTAAAGCTTGGGCTTGAGCTCGTTTATGAAATGTGCCTCAATAAAAACTCGAGATCGCCCTCGAGCTTGTTCAAGCTCGGATTGATTCGGGTTTTTAGCGAGCCGCTTCCGAGTAGCTTACGAGCGGTTAACCTCATTTACACCTCTAGTCATTGACTTTTTATTGGTATGCTAGTATCCTGTAATTCAGTTCCTGAATTTATCAAACTGTAACAAAAAAAAAAAATTGAAATCTTGAGTTAGAATGTTCGTTTTATGAGATAACTACATACCATGTAATAACCATACAGACTAGGCCGATTTTGGGCATCTTAGGGAGTGGTTGGCAACACAAACAACAATCTGCAGTGGTTGAATTGACTATGGTACGCGCTAGCACAAGAGCCACGGCCCCTGCTATGGCTAGACCAACGGCTGGACTACTTGGGTAGTGACATTCAGGTACGTGACCATAGTAAACCAATCTAACTTGAGATCTCTGCCATGCATGAGTCAATAAATGCATGTTATTATAGATTAACTAATACTTACTACAACCACTACTTGCTATCGGTAACCGAAACTTAGGATAAAAAACAGTCGAAAGTTAGCGACAGGTTTTTGATGAATCTAAGATTGCGACCACATACAAAACAATTGCTAAAAACAGACGCGCAAATGTCGCAATCGGAGTTCTCAGAAACGATCACAAAATATCGAATCACAAAACTTGACACCCGAATATTGGTCGCCAAAAGCCCTCGCAAATATTCACACTCAGTTTCGCGACTAGGTTTGTGACTAATTTTTGGTCACAAAAAAGTCACAATGATCTATAGCGACCGATTTACGACCAAGATGGCAGTAGCAAATAATGTTCCACAAATTATGTTTTTCATGATTTGTTGATTGTGTTAGCTATATGGTTTACCTTAGCCTTCGTGGCTTCAGCAGCGAAACCGGCAACCACGACTACTATTCCCAGTGTCGCCTGGAGAACTGTGACCGTAACAATTTTGCGCTCCATTTCTTCCTTCCTCAAAGAGATGGTGTTATTGTTAAATGAAAATGGTAATCTGGTTTTATAGTTGGGGGGACACGATAACGAAATGGAATCTAGCCTTGGGGGTGACGGAATCATCCTTGGGGGCGTACAACTAGATAAATTAAAGCTATACTAGTTGACAGATTTTAAAAGATATAGTAACATTAGTGAATATTGAGTGAAGTTTCGTGGATTTAATCAACTAACTTGTACTATGTTTTAACAAGCCGGTCATATGTTATTGTCAAAAATATGAATTCCTTCTAAATATAAAATAAACAAAAAAACTGTTAACTAACAAATTCGTTAGTAGACACTAGAGTATATGTCTTTAAACTATTTATAAAAACAAAAAGTAAAACCAGTGAATCACAAAATTAGGGATCTAAAAAAACTCTTAGCTCGGAGCTTGCTCAAAGCTCGCTCAAATTTAGCTCGGAAAAAGCTTGCTCGATATGGCTCGGTTTGAAAGTGAGCCGAGCCGGCTCGGCTCGGTTAGAAAGTGAGTCTAGCTCGGCTCGGCTCGTAACGAGCCGGATTGGCTTGTTTTGGCTCACTTGGTAGCTCGGCTCGGCTTAGCTCAAATTATTTTATTTATAATATATTTTCTTTTTATATACATTATAATATATTTCAAAATATTTATTATTATTTATATGTATTTTGCCTTGTATTTTGATATATATGGCATATTTAAAGGTTGGTTACCATGCTAATAAACTAATATTGTATTTCGTTGAAATATAAAACTTATTTTGCGTTGTTGAACTTGATTTTGTCTTGTAATATATTAGGTTGAACTTATTATGAATATGTTTTTTTAAAGTATTAAATAATATTGTTGACAACTGAATTTTAAAAGTTGTGTCTTAATTTTTCTTTTTAAAATCGAGTCAAACCATGCTGAGCCGAGCCAGCTCGGTTTAAAATCAAGCTGAGTTCGAGCTTAGATTTTCAGCTCGGTTTCAAATTCGAGCCGAGCCGAGCCAGCTCGGTTTATGATCGAGCCAGGTCCGAGCTTACCCTAGCTCGGCTCGGCTCGGCTCATTAACAGTCTTACACAAAATCATGTAGATCCGTAAATTACTTTTAAATAATAAACAAAAAACTGTTAACTTACTAGAAAAAAAAAGTATATGTCTTTAAATTGTTTATAAAAACAAAAAGCAAAACCATTGAACCACCTGCAAATTATGTATATCCGTATTGGTTTTCTTTGAAATAGTGTATTTTTTTTAATGAGAACTGTTGATGCAACAAACACGGGACCAAGGATGGTAGCTGAATTGGTTAGGTAAAAGGGCTGAAGGGTTCAGTTTTGCCTAACGCAGGTCGCGGGGTCCCTCCACGTTTGCAAAACGTGGAAGGAGGTTCACTAGTATGTAATTGTTATTTGCTTTGAAGTTCCTTCTCCGAGGCAAGCTCGAATCCAGAAAAGAAAGCAAATAGAATGAGTGTGTGGTGAATGTGATGAAGAGTAACTTGGAAGTGATCAAGTACTCTTTGAATGACCAGAGATTAGGGAATCTCTGTGTTTCGGAATGTCCCAGGAGTGAAAATGAGTTGTCTTCTTATAGGGGAAGACATCTCCTGAAATGGCATATACAAGACTAGCGAAACCTGTTTGCAATGGAGGGTTTCCCCTTTTGGGGTTGAAGGCTTTGGACCCCTGGTTAATAGAGTGTACTTGTGCAGACCTGCTCTGAGTTTGTGGGCGTGAGTTGGTGAGGTGAGTTCTCAGATGTGACTGATTACTGTTCCTCGCTTTTCTCACTTTACAGCTTTCCATCCGATGAACCTTTCAACCTTTTAAGCTCTTGCATATTAGTCATTTTATTTAACCTTGGGCTACCCCCGTCGTCAGCCCCCCAAGTCAGAGGTTTTTGGGGTAATATGCTCAAAGACTTCTGACTTTTATGCATATGTTTTAAAGGTTTCAAGGGTTCGTTGCTTGGAGGCTTGAAAGGCTTGAGGCAGTTACTTTTTGATTTTTGAATTTTAAACGATTGACAGTTGATTTGATTGATGTGTGTCAGGCGACGGTTTTGCAGGAGCCATTTATTTACCTTTATTACCCCTGTTTTAAAATCATATTTATTTTATACTTGTAAAACTTTTTCATTTTACTCACAATCATTCCAAGTTTCTTCCTTCAGGTTAGTTTTCTCTTCCATTTTCGTTTTTACTTTCTTCAAAAATGGGTGCCCTTAAAGATTTAGCAAAGTCATTCTCTCGAATGACACAAGAGGAAGTAGACTTGTTTTGTTTGGAATATGGTATTGATAAAAAATTTAACCCAACTGCCCCTGCTTGCGATGTTCCTGTTGACAAACCAAACCCTGGTTCGATTGCCTTGTATTGTCGTCATTTTCAGTGGTCTAATCTTCGTTACCCTTTTTCGTTTTTTTGTTTTGAACTTGCTTGAGTATTATCGTGTTTCTTTTGGGCAAGTTCATCCGAAGGGGATGGCTAGGGTTTTGCATTTTGAAGTGTTGTGTCGTGCTCTTGGGTATGATCCCTCTTTGTTGCTCTTTTGGAGGTTTTTTCGTTTAGCCAAAAATGGTGACTGGTTCACCTTTGAGACATCAAAGGTTGATACTTGTCTTATTTCGTCCATGGTTACAACGCTTGGGTCCTGGAAGGATCGTTTTTTCTAGGTTTCTGAATCTATCGTTCCTTTCAAAATGGTGTGGAGGCATCCGGATGCTGTTCTTAATGATCCGGAGCCTTCTGAATCTGAGTTGAACGATGCTTTTCTTACAGCCATTCGGGGGTGCCCTTCGAGGGTTCATCCCTTTCCCGAACATTTGTTAGTGCTTTTAGGGGTTAGTAATATTTGGGGAAAAGCCGATCGGGATCCGGTGTTAATGAGAAATGGCATTGGTATGCATTTTCCCCCTTATGCCTTTTCTTATTTTACTTTGCTTATGACTTATTTTCTTTTGTTTGTTTTTACCAGTTATGTCTGCTTTGGATTTTATCAAGAGTGACGACACGTCTGATGTTGTCTTTGAGGATGCCCCGTCTGTTCCGGGTGAGAATGTTGTGGTTAGGACTTCCGAGCAAAGGTTTGAAGGCACGGGTTATGCTAGTGTTGCCAACGTTAAGGGTTTTACCATGTCTAATGCTCCCAAGTTTTCAACTCGCCGATCTTCTCGTCGTTTGTTGAAAGCTGGTCCTCAATCCACTTCTACTGAGCCAGTGGATTTGAGTGATGATATTGAAGTTTCGGAGGATCAAGTTGAAGCAGGTGTTGAGAAGGACAAGGAGTTGGTTGTTCATGGTAAGAAGGTTCGAGGCAAGAAGGTTGTCTCTACCCCTGTTCAGGAATCTTCAAGCAGGGACGTTGAAGGGTTGAACCCTGAAGGTACTTATGTGCCTGCTTGGTTAGTAAAGAATGATGACACCTTCAAGGATGCTGCTGTTTGTGAGGATGCTCTTAGTCATCTTGCTCATCCTTCTGTGCACAAAACCATTGCTGAGATGGATGATCACTTGATGTTGTCTCGCATGGTTTTAACCACCTGTAACCTTGCTGCTATGCTTCCTCAAGGGATTACTCGCTTTCGCCAAAGGATGCAGGAATATGAGGACTTCTCCAAGAAGAAGGATAAGATGAAATCCTCCCTAGCATCAATGAAGAAGGAAATAGCTGGGTTTGCAGAGAAGGAAGCAGCGTGGCGGAAGGAGGTTAGTGATTTGAAAAAGATGCATGATATTGAGATGGGTGATCTGAGGAAGAGCTTTGAGGCTAACTTGCTGAAGCTAAAGGCTGACCGAGAGGCCTTGGCTGTTCAGCAGCAGGCTTTTCGTGAAGAAAAGGAAGGGTTGAAAGCTTCGGTTGGCCAAGTTACTGCGGACAATCAGTGGTTGATTGAGCATGGTTTCCAGCAGGTTGTCACTTACCTTTTACATTCCAAGGAGTTTAACTCTGCCCTTGGTGATGTTTACACTAAGCTTTTGAACCTGGGGAAACATCAAGGCCTTACTGTTGGTTACAAGCTTTATGAGTCTGGACAACCCTTGGAGAAATCACCTATGTTTCGCCCCGAGGCTTCTGATGTCTTCAAAGCTTCTGTTGAGCAGATGGAGAGGCTAACCTACCCCTACATTCATGAAGTTTCTTCCTGCTTTGGTAAGCCTTTATCTGTTTTACAGGATTTGAAGCCTGAGGGGTTGAATGAGAAAGTGTGTGCTTTGGTTTTGGGTTCCCTGTCAAGGAAGAGGTCTTACTCTGGGGATAGTGACGATACCCTCTCAAGTTTGCCTGATGCTTCAAAAGATGCTGGTTTAGAGACCTCTGCGGTTGGTGGTGATGAGGGTGCTAAGGCGAAGAAGACTAAGAAAGCCAAGAAGTCTAAGGTTGAAGGTTCCAAGCCTTCTGCCACCTGATGTTTATTCGTAGCTTTCTTAGCAAACACTTTATGTCTGTAATGTTTTAAACAATATTAGGTTTTTAGGAACCCTTAAGGTTCCTGTGGTTGGTTAGGCCTGTATGGCCGTTTGAACACTAGTTTTATTTGCAAGTTACTAGAACTTGCTTTGACTTCCTTCTGAAGGTCTTTTATGGCCTTCCTAATTATGGTATGATGGTTGCTATGTTGTTTGTGTTATGTTTGTTTACTTATTTTGCTTGGTTTGTTTTGTGGGTTTTCAACCCTTCAAGCCTTTTTGTGCAGTTGTTAATGGGTTGGAGCCTTTAACCTTTCGAGCTTATTTTCTGTTGGCTTGAAACCTTGGTAGCTTCTGGTTTGGTTTGCATGTTTAATTGATAAGTTTGTTTATTTTTGTCAGTTATTTTTATTTTCTTGCCTTGTCTTTGTTGAGTTTACTTTGTCTTTATGTTTTTTACACTTTAAAGGGTTCCGTGCTGCAGACACTTTACCTTAGTGTTTATTAACATCAAGACGTAGTATCTATCCTTTTCCTTATTTCTTTGTAGTTTGCTTGATTTCGTAAGTCTGTTTGTTGATTATGTTTCTAAGACTTAAGGAACGATTGGTGTAGGTTGTTCAAACCTGTCTATGAGACATTATTGTTTTTTCTTAATAAATCTCATGGAGTTGTATTGATCTAGGAACTCACCCCTTATATAGGTCCATTCAACCCTTGAACCTATTGAGCGATATGGCCTGGGAGCTCATCCCCTTACATGGCCCTTGCCATGGAGTTTTTTGCTAGGTTCTCAACCTGATATTAGGATAGAAAGACAAGTTTGATAAAATGACTTCATTCATTCAAGCAGTATCTGCTTTTACAAAAGGTTTTTGTTTTGATACAAACCAAACTTTCTAAACATAGAACTTTCTCAGGGTTTTTCCGTTCCAATGCCTTGGAAGCCTTTTGCCTTCTGAGTCTGCCAGCTTATAGGATCCGCCCTTGTGTGCTTCGAGGATGGTGTATGGACCTTCCCATTTTGGGCCTAGCTTCCCTTGATTTTCTTTTTTGCTAGCTTCATTGTTTCTGAGGACTAGATCCCCTGGCTTGAATCGTTCGTTCTTGACCTTCTTGTTGTAGTAGGCTTCCATCTTTTGCTTGTATTTGGCTTCTTGTATTGCCGCTTGATCTCAGGCTTCCTCTAGGACTTGTAAGTTCAAAATGGTCTCTTGTTGGTTTACTTCGGGATCCATGTTGACAATTCGTTGGGTTACAACTCCTATTTTAGCAGGGATTACGGCCTCGGATCCAAATACCAAGCTGTAAGGTGTTTTCTTGTGACTTGTTTTTTCTGTTGTTCTAATTGCCCATAAAACGCTAGGCAATTCTTCAAGCCAATTACTTTCATGCCTCCCCAATCTTGTTTTAATGCCTTCCACTATGCTTCTGTTGGTCCTTTCAACCTGGCCGTTTGACTGCGGGTAAGCCACTGAGCTGAAGATTTGGTTGATCCTGTATTCCTTGCACCAAAGGCTGAAGGGTTTCTCGGCAAATTGTTTCCCATTATCGGTGACAATTACCCCTGGCAGCCCATAGCGGCAGATGATATTTTCCCAAACAAAGTCTATGACTTGCTTTCCTGTGATCTTGGCAAGGGGTTTAACCTCTGGCCACTTGCTGAAGTAGTCAATTGCTACCAATAGGAATTTTACTCCCCCTTTGCTTGGAGGGAATGGCCCGACAATGTCCATTCCCCATTTATGGAATGGCCATGCCGAGGTTATGGGAACCAGGTCATGTTTGGGACTTTTTGGTATTGGGGAATGGATTTGACAGGCATCACATTTCTTCAGCTGCTCAACGGTGTCACGATGCATTGATGGCCAGAAGTATCCAAGGTTCATGAGCTTTGCAACCACCGACCTAGCTCCAAAATGAGCTCCACATATTCCTTCATGCACTTCCTTAACCAAATACTTGCTTTGTTCAGGGCCCACACATCTTAGCAAGGGTGCAAGGTAACCTTTTTTATAGAGGGTTTCTCCTTGCAACACATATTGTCTTGCTTTGATCTTTACCCTTTCGGCTTCTGTTTGATCATTAGGTAGTTTATTGTCTTGAAGGAATTTTTTGATAGGAGTCATCCAATTTGGATCTTCCTCGGTGACTACATCTTGCACTTCCAATTCATCAATCGACCGGGCCTTTAACACTTCAACCAACACCTTTTTCGTGAGGTGGGCGAACGTGAGGGATGCCAATTTGCTCAAGGCATCGGCCTTTTTGTTTTGGGACCTTGGAATCTGTTTGATGTTGCATGTCTGGAAGGTGTTCATTAACTCCTTGGATTTTTCTTTGTACCTTCTCATGTTGGGCTCCTTGGCGACATAGCTGTCATTAACTTGGCTTGATACTAGTAGTGAATCAGTGAACACTTCAAGCTTTTTGACTTTCATTTCTTTGGCCAGTCGTAGGCCAACGATCAATGCTTCATATTCAGCCTTGTTATTGGTGGTCTGAAATTTAAAACGGAGAGCATATGTGAATTCTAGCCCCTCAGGGTTGATTAGGACTAAACCAGCTCCTGACCCTTCAACGCTTGAAGCCCCATCAGTGAATAATTTCCAGGCTTCAGGGTTGGAGGGTTCAGCGGTTGTGGTGTTTACTTCTTCAATTGTTTGGTTTGGGACTTCAACTAGGAAGTTTGCCAGGACTTGAGCTTTAATGGCTTTTCGTGGGACATAGGTGATGTTGTGTTCACCTAGTTCCACTGCCCATTTTGCTAGCCTTCCTGAGTTCTCAGGTTTTTCAAGCACATTCTTGACAGGTTGGTCAGTGACCACTTGTATAGGATGTGCTTGGAAGTATCTCCTAAGCCTTCTGGCTGTTTGAACCAGGGCTAGAGCGAGTTTTTTGAGGGGAGGATATTTGGTTTCAGCTAGTTTTAGAGTTTTGCTGAAAAAATAAACGGGTACCTGAGCCTTGTCTCTTTCAATAGTGAGAACTGCACTGATGGCTTCGTCGGCAACTGAAAGGTACACCGATATGAGCTCCCCAGTTTCTGGTGCTGCAATATCTGGTAGGGAAGCTAAGTGCTGCTTCATTTGATTGAAAGCTTCTTCAGCTTCATCGGTCCATCTGAAATCTTTTTTATCTGAGCAGTTCTTGAGCGTTTTGTAGAATGGTAGAGACCTTTCGGCCAGTTTTGAGGTAAAACGCTTCAAGGCTGCGAGCTTCCCGTTTAAGCTTTCAACCTCCTTCTTGGTTCTCGGTGGTTTAGCTTCAAGGACAGCTTTTACCTTGTTAGGGTTGGCTTTGATACTTTGCTTTCCAACGATGTGCCCAGGAATTTTCCTTCATCGAATCCAAACGAGCATTTTTCCGGGTTGAGCTTCATGTTGATCTTTCTAAGGTTTTTGAAAGTTTCTTGGATATCATCAAGCATTTGGTATTCCGTTTTGCTCTTAATCACCAAGTCATCGACATATGCTTCCATGTTTCTACCGATTTGGTCTTCAAAGGCTTTATCAACGAGTCGCTGATAGGTGGCACCTGCGTTTTTGAGGCCAAAAGGCATCTTTTGGTAACAAAAAATGCCTTTGTCTGTGTGGAAAGCTGTCTTTTCTTCGTCCTCCTTCTTCATGAGGATTTGGTGCTTTGTATGCATCAAGAAAACATTTAAACGGATACCCTGTGAGGGAATCAACCTTGAGATCAATTTTCGGGAGCGGGTAGCAATCTTTGGGACAAGCCTTGTTAAGATCTTTAAAATCTATACACATTCTCCAAGAGTTGTCGGGTTTTCTGACCATAACAGGATTTGCAATCCATGATTGGTACTTGACCTCTCGGAGAATGCCAGCTGATACAAGCTTTTCAACCTCTTGGCAAGCTGCCAAGCTTCTCTCGGGTGCCAGGCTTCTTTTCTTTTGAACCACCGGCTTGACATTCGGTGGTATTCTTAACTCGCGTTCAGCAATGTTTCGAGGGATCCCAGTCATATCTTCAGGAGACCAGGCAAACACATCGCTGTGATGCTTCAGCAGCTTTTCGAGGTATGAAAGAGTCTCTTGGGAAAGGTTGGGGTTGACCCTTACTCGTTGCTCAGGGTATTTAGGGTTTATGACTAACCCTTGCTTGTCTTTCTCACCATTTGAGCTTTCACCCTCGATCAGGTAAGCTTCCTGAGAGGGTTGAAGGGTTTCTATCCCTCTTTCAGTAGGGAATTTGACTGTGCCATGGCCGATAGACACTGCCATGTAGAATGCACATTGTCCAGGCCTCCCTATGATTACGTCATAGTTTGAAGGGATGTTGATAACCACAAAGGTCAGTAATCGGGTTCTTTCTTTTGATCCCTCCTTAAAACAAACGTCAAGGGTTATCTGCCCTAAAGGTTTCAAGGTTACATCGGCGATACCTTTTATGGAGGTTCCGGAGGGTTGAAGCCTTGAATGTTCCTCATCGCTTAATCGGTTGAAAAATTTCTCAAACATGATTTCAGTGGTTGCTCCCGTGTCTATGTATGCTTTACATGTTTGTAATGTGCCCACGGTGGCTTCAACCACAAGGGGACCAGGAAGTGGGTCCTTCCTTGTTGGGGGGAAGCAGACACACTGAAGCTCCCGATCTTCCAACCGCTGCTTCTTGTAAGGAACCTTTTCATCAGAATACACCATGTTTACTTCCTTCCCTTTGCCTTCAGCCATTTTGTCTCGAACCCCTTTTACCAAATGAGCGAGCTCTCCTGACTTAACAGCCTCTTCAATTCTCTTTTTCAGTTGGAAGCAATCATTGGTGTGATGTCCCTTTTCTTCATGGAACTCACAGAATTGCGTGGAGTTCTCATTTTTTCGACTCTTGGGGAGAGGCCTGGGAGGTCTAAAGTCTTGCTTGACTTCTTCCGTTGCCAGGATTTCTTGAGGGGTTTTGGTGAGGGGAGTGAAACTCATGCCTTTATCTCTGCCTGAAGGGTTTCGTCCTTCAACCCTTCGAGGGTCTGAACCCTTTGGGCGTCTGTCGTAAGAGTTAAAGTTTCCTCTTTTTCTGGCTGGGCTACTGCTTCGCCAGCCAGACCCCCTTTTCCTTTGTTCTTTGATATCCACAGCTTCCTCTCCCCGAATGTGAGCTTCGGCCCTTTCAAGGGCTTCCTCCAAGGTTTTGGGTAGAGATTTGTTGAAATCTCGTGTGAGATATTTGGAGGTTATGGCGTTCATAAAACCGGCCACTCTCATTTTCTCGTCAGCCCCTACATAGGTTAGCCCTTCTTTCTTGTACCGTTCAATGAATGCCCGAAGGCTTTCATCGTCGCGTTGTTTTATCTGGAAGATTACTGTTGCGTCCTTAACGTATCGCCTTTGTTGGGAGAAGTTTGCCAGAAAACCTCTGCTGAGATCGTCAAAGCTTCGAATGCTTTGAGCAGGTAGGTCGTTGAACCAGATTCTGGCGGATCCAACAAGAGTCTGCATGAACATTAGGAAACATTCAGCATTTGACCATTTTTCTATTCGAGCGGCACCAGTGAAGATCTGGAGATGATCTTCGGGATCTTCGGTCCCATCATACGTTCTGATGTGGGCTGGCATCTTGATCTTTGACTGAAAATCATAATCAGCTATCTGCCTTGAGAAGCAGGAAAGGTTACTTGGCTTGTAAGGTTTAGCCAAGTCTTCTTCAGGTCTTGTACCTATATTGTTGCTATTGCCATGGTTCCCCTGGGTGGCTAGCACTTGATTGATGAAGTGTTGCCATGGGAAGTTGGCCATCATCTGTGACATCATGTTAGGTATAAGATTGAAACCCTGAAGGCTTCATGGACCAACTGAGCAGTTTACCCCGAGAGGGGTGCTAGTAACAGCACTTCGTGCTAAAGGGAGCACGGACAGAGCTTGCTCCCACGTGGTAGTTAGAGAAGCGGGACAGCTGGTCACCGGGGACTGTAGGAGTTGATCAAGTGTTAACTCGTGTCCCAGAGGAGTGCCACTAGCAATTGGTTGGGAAGAGAGAATAGGATGAACAGTTGGATTTGTCATAGTGGATAGATAAGGATGAGGGTTTGAAGGGTTGCTGGGACCAGCCTCACCTCTTGTAACAAAGGGTGGTAGGGGTGGCCCAGGAGACAACGTTGGCTCAGGTTCATCGTAATCTAGACGAATCCTTACCCCCTTTTCCCTTTCTCTACTCACATGCTGGTTAAGAAGTGACCTTAACTCGAGAAAGTTATTAGCGACCCCCTCGGGGGTAAGTTCAACACGTGCCGGGGTGTCCGACACACCAACGTTGGGAGACGGAGCCCCAGATCTGGATGGGGTTGGTGTGTTGAAGGTAAGGAACTCGGGTGTACTCCCCGGAGTTGAAAACGGTGTTGTTATAGTTGTGTGAGCTAGGCCACTACCCGGGGTGGAGGTGTTAGGGATCTGGTTCACCTCTCCCGGTGATCCACTTTCTGACATGCTGGTTTTGAGTGAAGGGAGCTACACTACTAGGTCTTTTTTGAGAAGAAACAGCGGCGTAGCCCCACGGTGGGCGCCAACTTGTTGATGCAACAAACACGGGACCAAGGATGGTAGCTGAGTTGGTTAGGCAAAAGGGCTGAAGGGTTCAGTTTTGCCTAACGCAGGTCGCGGGGTCCCTCCACGTTTGCAAAACGTGGAAGGAGGTTCACTAGTATGTAATTGTTATTTGCTTTGAAGTTCCTTCTCCGAGGCAAGCTCGAATCCAGAAAAGAAAGCAAATAGAATGAGTGTGTGGTGAATGTGATGAAGAGTAACTTGGAAGTGATCAAGTACTCTTTGAATGACCAGAGATTAGGGAATCTCTGTGTTTCGGAATGTCCCAGGAGTGAAAATGAGTTGTCTTCTTATAGGGGAAGACATCTCCTGAAATGGCATATACAAGACTAGCGAAACCTGTTTGCAATGGAGGGTTTCCCCTTTTGGGGTTGAAGGCTTTGGACCCCTGGTTAATAGAGTGTACTTGTGCAGACCTGCTCTGAGTTTGTGGGCGTGAGTTGGTGAGGTGAGTTCTCAGATGTGACTGATTAGTGTTCCTCGCTTTTCTCACTTTACAGCTTTTCATCCGATGAACCTTTCAACCTTTTAAGCTCTTGCATATTAGTCATTTTATTTAACCTTGGGCTACCCCCGTCGTCAAGAACCATTACTGGAACATCTAAGGGAGTTACCAATATCATATAAGCTAATAAGATCAGTTGAACGTAGATTGGGCTTGATGTGTGATCTTAAAGGAGGGTAAAGACACAAAACAGTGATAGGTTGATTTAAATATGAGACCTATAAAAGGACTCAAAAGGTTTACCATTAGGTAACTACTCGAAGGTTGGAATAGTGTAATTTGGTAGTTGAAGGGTTGGTTCCAAGTTAGAATAGTGTTATTTGGCATCTAGAAGGGCAATCTTTATCCATTTCTGGTAAAAATAGAAATTAATATATCTAAAAACTTGGTTAGAAAAAAAACGAAAAAAGAAAAAAGATAAGAGTTGAACAGAGAGGATATAGAGAAATTGCTAGTTATTGGAATCCACTAGGGTCGTTTTATTGGCACATTTGGGATTCTTAAAAGACACCATTAATATGGGCCGTATAGGTCTATACGATCCTATTGAGTAAAAATCAATTTCTAAGGTCTGTCAAAAGTTGACAATGTCATCACGTGCAAACGCTATACGGGTCGTATAGACTTATACGACCCATATCAAGTACGATGTTGTCATTTTGTCACTCAACAGTTAAGAAAGTGACGAGGGTAATATTACGACAGGCCGGTACGAGTCTTATAGGGCTATACAACCCGTATTGATATGTTAAGAATGAAGGCAGCTTCTGCCTTTATAATTGACGACGAGAGGAGGAAGATTTTATTATATTTTGATCTCTTCTTCCTTTCTTTCTTTCGACAAACAATTTCAAACAATCCGCCATGTCTTGGTTTGACCTCAATTACTATTTTTGCGAGTCGTCCAGCAACAACACGAGCATGTTTATTCCGGAGAGCAGTATTATAGTATTTTTTTAAACTTGTTTTGTTTATGATATATTTACCACATTGTTGTTTTAGAAGGGGTTTGATGTCCCTGATTCTTACGATGGGAGACTAAATGATGATCACGCGGAGAAGGTCGTGTCCGACTTTCGTTCTTATCACAAGGAATCGTTGTTTCTAGACCTGAATGAGGTTAGCATTTATTTACTTATTTTGTATTCGGTGGTAAATTTACCTTTATCTTTTACCTGTTGTTTTTTAGTTTGTAGTGTCTCGCAAACCATTGTTGCCATACTTGAACAAGGTAAACATTTATTTACTTATTTTAATTAAGCGCTAGATTTACGGCCATCTTTTAACTGCTAGTTTTTTCCGGCTGTTGTGCCTAGCGGTGATTATGGTTACGGGTGTCCGGGGTATCAAAACGGTTACGGTGCTTCGTTTGGACAAGAAAACTATGGCAATAACTTTTTCATTAGTGAGCCTTCTTACACCCAAGAGTCATTGGTTGACAAGCAACCCGCTTCCCGGAAGTTTCGTACCAAACTGATCAGGTATCAAAGATATATAGCTTGTTAAAAATATTACTATAAAAGTTATATATTTTTTAAAATGTATTATAAATGTTATATATTTTTGTTAAAAAATATTGTAAATGTTATGTATATTTTCCGTTTATGATGTTTAGGATTTTATATCCCGCAATGAGTTAGAACTTTGGGTAAACAAAGGGATTTTGACAACAGATACATTTTTGTTAATAAACAGTATGTGGCTCCATTACTGCCATAGCGGCTAACATGAAAGTAAGGCCATGTTTAGGAAAACTGACATCAAAAAACGCAGATGCCCTTTTATGGTGACAGGTCATCTTGATCAAAGTTGTCGCGCTTGGTGGATAGATTACCTTTACAAGAATTATACCACTAAACATAACCACGACCCTTTTGAACATCTAGATAGAGGGTTACGCGTAAGCTAGGATACTCACTCGTAATGAGTTTAGATTGGTGCAAGAGTTGATGAATCAAGACATAGAGCCCCATACAATATGGAAAGCTATACATGAGCGAAATCCTGAAAACAATTGTGTTTCGAATGACATACACAACGCTCGCCAAAAGACTAGGGCCTCAAAGGTCAATAAAAAACGTCTCCCATGCAGAGACTAAACAAATCCTTCAAGAGAAAAATATGACCTATTACATACAGAAGGATCCACCAATGCCGTTGAGAATATATTTTTTTGGTAAGAAAAATCCTTTGGAATGTGGCAGGCATTCCCGCATGTGCTTGTAATCGAAGCGATCTACATAACTAACATGTACAATCTTCCATTTTTGCAAGTTATGGGTATGCGTCGATAAACCACACATTTTGTGTTGCGCATGCATTTCTTTCCAACAAGCAGAAAGTGACGTACGTCTAGGTCCTAGAAAGGATCAGGTCTATGCGAAAACGATACAAACTAAATAGAAAGCCTAGTTCTAGTGGGAAACGCGATTGAAAGCACGGTCCTTAGTTTTGTCCTTCATGACTGTGTACCTACTCGGTAATCGCTGAATGTTGCAAAGCATAAAAATTGATCGGTTTGTGAACTTTCACAACATACTGAAAAATCAATGTGATTGTGTTTTCATTGTTAAAAGATTTAATTTTTTTTATTTCTTTATTTTGTTTAACCATTGGACATCCCCTGCGTATACGAAAGTATCGAACAGGATGTTAGTGCCCGAACGTTTCTGCTTTATTTTACTTAGTGTTTCGTTATGTTTAAATATTTGACTTTCTCTACGTATTGAAAGATCGACCTGATTGTTAATGTTTAAACATTATGTGTTATTTTTACACAAATCACAGTTGATGAAAGTTTAAAGGCATTACTTGAGTTAGTGTATTACACAATGAGGGGATATGTTGAGATCGTGGGGACCATAAGAACTTAGTAGCAAATTAAATGTACCTTAGCGTATCAGTAAGGATTACAAAAGTTTTTAGATTGAGTTTATATGGACAACAATACCGACAATCCATGTGAAATGTTTAAACTAAATGTTTCATAAAGATCAATGGTGCAAATGATATGTCTCAATAAAACTAAGATGATCCTCTACACATTTTTTCACAAAACCATTGACTATAAATATTTCATTTGAGTATGTTTACATTTTTGCATTTTATATTCAAAATCCATAAAGGTTTTCTTTCAAAATCTTCCATTAAAACCTAATAATGTTGACTGTGAGCCGGACAAACTAGACTGTTGAGAAATTGTTTGTGTGTAGATATCTAAAACTCAAATCTGAGAGACTCAGAGCATCATTCAAGGGGGAGACTGTGTTTTCACTTGAAGTTGTTGATCAAGAGTGCAGATCAAAACTATGGCAACATCCAAGGGAGAGACTGTTGATGCATATGTCTGTTTCCTACATCTTGATGTAATAGGGATAGATACTGTCAAATATGAGTTGTGTTTGTAAACCAAGCTCATCCTTATGGATGTAGTACATCCGCGATGTAGCTTATACGCACCAATGAGCAGGTTCGTCCGCACGAAGATACACGTCCATACGAATGTAAGACCTCTAGTCCGTACGAATGTAACTGTGTATATATAGTTGTTCGGACTGAGTGTTCGGTACACGTGTGACGGACTGTGAGGCGAAACGCTGTTAAAATTTGTACCAGAGCTATGAATTATATAGAAAACACAGAAAAATTGTGAAATCTTATGTTTCTACCTATTTCTGATGGATTCCGCACATCTGACTTAGGATTAGATATCTCCGTAAACGTGAACATCGGTCCGCAAACTGGACCTACTGTCCAATTTAAAAATCCCAATAGCAATTTGAAACAGTAATCCGAAACAATCCTTATTCGAAACAGCAATCCGAAACAGTTCGAAGTAGTGTATCCGAAATAGCAGCTATCTAAAATGCATTTTGAAATAGTGTATCCAAAATCTGCAAAACAACAGCTATTAGTAACTAAATTCTGAATAATCAGGGATCCGAAATCTGATAAACTTGGTAACTGAAATCCCGAAAAATCTTGTAACAAATTTTTCGAGATCTTCCAAGAAAATGTGATCCGAAATCAGTAGAGATTTATCTCAAATAGCAAAGATAATCCGAAAATAGTAGCAGATGCAGACAATCTTCAAACAACTTTATCTGAAACCACCAAGGATGATCTACAATTGATGAATGATGATCCGTGTAACACCCCAAAATATGCAATTTATTTATGTTATTTGAAATGTCTAGACATGTTATATTTAACCTAGTTAAGTAGTTATACTAGTAATTGATTAGAAGGAAGGTTATATGATAAATAAACAAACTAAGTAAGTGAAGGGACTAAACTTGTCAAAAAGATGGAAAGTTTTAACTAAAACAAATAAAAGATAAAGGGAAAACACAAACACACACTCTGGTGTGTTTGTGGGATCGATCAAGAGAGCAGAGGCCAAGAACAAACCCTAACTTTCAGAAAATCACAAGATTAGGAAGGAATTAAGGGCTTAAATTGATGCATGAGCTCCAATCTTTAACTATCTAAGCTTGTTCAACACAAGGTAAGTCGAAAATTCTGATTTGGTGATTTGTAGAAAGTGGGTTTTAACCCAATCATGAATTTATGTGGAAATCTTGTGTAATTGTGAGTTAGGAATTCATAATAGGCTGAGGATTTTGTTTAATTTTGATTGTTTGGATGATTAGGATTCATACCAACTTGTTGTAGGAAAAAAAAAAGATGGACATGATGAATTATGATAATATGCTTGTGGAGGTGAATTGATACATAATCTGAATGTGATAGAGAAATTAGATAAGTTAAGGTAGGATGAAAGAAATATGTGAATTCGATTGATTCCTGTTATACTAGTAAAGGGAACATGTAGGATTATGCTATGAACACTTGTACCTTGTGCTTTGTTGATAATGTGCACACCAAGTGTTTGACAAAATGCCTCAATGAAAATGTTAGTCTTATAAGCCATAAACTTTATGTGAATTGAATGTGTTTATGAAGCATGAGTAATTATGATGTTTTATCGATCGATATGAGTATTTGAATTGAAAAATAAATTAAAAGAATGAATGGTTATATGTAGGCGTTAAGGAAGAAAGTTCGAGTCAAGTGAAGCAACAAGGGAATCAAGACCGAGGTACGCTACTTGTACAAATTTTGGTTTTCATTATAGATATGTGTTTATCAATAAATGTGTTAATTCGAATCAAGTATGGAAAAAGATGTATGTATAGACCTTCTCTTGAACGGGTCGAATGATGTTATTGTAAGTCTAGAAGGAATGGTATGAAGTTCCGTTGGAACACATTACCGTGCAAGAATGAAAGAATGTAGTAAAGCACAAGTTGTGAATGTCACATTGGTTTCAAGTCCGTAAGTTAGATTCTTGAGTTAAAGAAAGTAATTTTGTTCTAATGAGTTTTCGATGTTGTGGTCATGTAGGTAAATCTCATGTCTAGCTATCAAGCTTTGCCCGGTTCGAACACGCCTCAAGCCCGTCAAGCGTTCCGCATTTTGTAAAAGTCAATGTTTAATACTTTGTCACTTATGTTTACATCTAGTAGTTAAACTTAGTTTCTATTATGTTTGTCTTTTGGAAAACTTGTCGTAAGTACGTACATAAACTTAATGGTTTTGTAAGTAAAAACATGGTATGTTTTGACGTGTATGTTGTGTCTTTCAAATGGTTGCGTATTTTTGAATGATATTTGATTATGAAAAACAGGGGACCGCTCGTTTTACAAATGGGTCATGCCCAAATTTCGTTAGAAAAGTACGTTGTTATTAATAAATCTAAAAAAAATTATGGACGTTACAAGTTGGTATCAGAGCCTAGGTTTGAGGGATTTGAGCATTGAATGCTTGAACTCAAACCGAGAGCTCATGTGAAGTGTGTGTTCGTACCGCGGCGCGAAGCAAGTAAGTACCTTTAAAGTTTAAATTTTTGCATTATGAATAATTTGGTTATGGAACATAATGGAATGTTAGGGAAATCATTACGGGATGATGTGGAAAGGTTTGGGATGAAACGGATGAGTATAGGTTAAAACGGGTCGGAAAGATGGCTGCAAATAAGAAAATTATCATAGTGTGCTAGGCGTCACCGTAAGCTACGGTGGCTACTGTAGCTTACGGTAGACACTGGGACAAAATTTCTCTACCGTAAAACAGTAGGTTCGTACCGTAAAGAAAAGGGTGCCACCGTAAGTTACGGTGGACACCGTAACTTACGGTGGGCACCATTTTCTTGGGGATTTTTACATATTTCCCCCTCCTAAGAGAGCTTATTACATATTTCCCCAAAAAAAAAACAATTACATATTTCCCCTTTTTTCTGAGAAATTACTCAATTGCCCTTTTCTTATTTTCTTAATCTTCTCCCATCTTCATAATCCTTTCCTCTTCCCACTCCTAACCCTACGAGAAAGACAACAGCTACAATGTAATCAAGAGCCTGGTTACCGAAGAACTAAAACAATATTTCTGCCCCGAATTCTTGAACAGATTAGACGAGACGATCGTGTTCCGACAGTTGACTAAACTGGAAGTCAAAAAGATTGCTGACATAATGTTGAAGGAAGATTTCGAGAGGCTAAAAGGTAAAGAGATTGCTGAAACAGGGTGGTTTCTGATTTTGATTCGGAGGTTTAAGTTATACCTGTAGGTGTTCAACTCTGAATTCTTACTCAGAAGTGTGGTTCTTTATTTATTTCCATGTTTTTTTTTGTATGTTTTTTATTTCTTTTTTAACCTTCTTTAATTATTTTAGTGGTTGTATATGTACTGAAGTTGTTTGGTTTGTATTTAGAGCTTTTTGGATATAAGCAAGAAAAAATCTCATAAATATTGTTTGTGTTTTTCTTTTAATCTGTTGTTATTATACAAGGTGTAATGAAACACCCAAAATGATGTAGTTATATTATTATTAACATTCGTACAAGTGTTGCTTAAGTATATTGTTGAAGATGAAAATAGAAAAGAAATGAAGGAAATTATTATTAACATTCGTACAAGTGTTGCTTAAGTATATTTGTTGAAGATGAAAATAGAAAAGAAATGAAGGAAATAAAGTACCAAGACTTGTTGTACACAGTATGACTTTAACACGAAATCGGATGGATCCAACTAAGAAGATTAGTATGTAAATTGCATTTAAACTAGCGATACATTACCCGCCCTCCGTGGCAGAGTGTTAAACGTTGTGAGGCGCGGTTTAATTAGAAAGGAGGAAATTGATTAATGATATTAGAAAGGAGAAATATGTAAATATTCATTTAATTAGTTCATTAAGGGTAAAATAGTCATTTAATATGAGTACTTTTAATGAAAAGGGGAAATATGTAATAAATATGGGTTAAGAAGGGGAAATATGTAATTGAATTTTATGATTGGGTAAATATGTAATAAGCCAGCTTAGGAGGGGGAAATATGTAAAAACCCCTTTCAATTGTGATGCTTTGTTTGATGTTTTCTATCATACGGGGATTAATAGAATGTTATAATAAGAGTCTAAAGAATGATATTATGTATGCATGTGGGGTTTTTAAAGGAAGTTATGTACTATTAGAATGATTATATGATAGAAAGAATGGTTGAATGCTTGAAATAAAGAATGATGTTTATGTGTAGATGACGGATACGAATGAGGATGAAGCCACACAACAAGAGCAGCTGAAAACTATGATCTCAGAAGAGATTGGAAGGGCAATGCAAGCAAGTATTCCTCATTTAGCCCAAGAAGTAGAAAGTCATGTGCTGGAAGTGGTAGAAACAATGATGGCGAGTAAGATGGATGAGCTGAAGGGAATGATTAGTGAAGTGCAAGGAAATAAAGGAACTCGTAAATGCACATACAAAGAATTTAAGGCGTGCAACCCGTTACCATTCAAAGGAGAAATTGATCCTATAGCATGTCAAAGGTGGATTGCAAGTACGGAAACGGTGTTCATAAGGAGTCATTGTGAAAAGGAGGATCAAGTGATGTTCGCCACCGGTTTGCTACAACTCCGAGCTAAAGACTGGTGGGATCTTTATAGTAAAGAGATTGGGGAAGAAAAAGTTCAAGTCTTGACATGGCAAGAGTTCAAGGAACCTTTTCTAAAGTACCACTGTCCGCAATCTGCCATTGACAAGATCCAAGAAGATTTCTTACATCTTCATCAGAAAGATGAAACCATTGATGAAATCACCAATGTTTTCCTTGACAAACTGAAGTTCTGTAAAGATATAGCAGGAACGGAAAGAATGAAGATAAACCGTTATTACGGTATGTTGAAGGCTGAATATCGGGAGTTCATAATTCCCGCTAAATGTGAAACTTTGAATGAGCTCATTGACTTGGCCCGAGATAGGGAGATTGAAATAAGAAGACAGGCAGAAAGAGGCGGAAAGAGAGTGTATGAGAATGTTTCTAGCTCGAACCCTTCAAAGAAACCAAAATTTCAAGATCAAAGCAAGAAGGATAAGGCGAAGGGTAGTATTCCGAAATGCAAAACGTGCGGAAAGTTACACACGGGGGAGTGTTTGAAAGGGAAGAAGGGCTGTTACAATTGTGGTCAAGAGGGACACCCATACTATAGGTGTCCTAATCCTTCCAGAACGTGCTACAATTGTTTCCAACCGGGTCATATTAAGGCAGAGTGTCCCAAGCTTCAACAGAAAACTGATAAGGAAGCAAGAAAGGAGGAGGGCCCAAGAGCTAAGGGGAGGATGTTTCAGATCACGACTGAAGAGGCAAAGGACCTTCCGAATGTTGTATCAGGTATATTCTCATTGAACTTGATGCCTACGTACGTGTTATTTGATACTGGATCCAGTAGATCGTTTGTATCAAGTGAATTAGTATCACACCCCTCTTTTAGAATCGAAAGAATGCATGTGCCTTTAGAAGTAGAAATAGCCGATAGTAAGAGTTATTTGTTGCACGAAGTTTGTAGAAATTGTGAAATTATCATTGAAGACGAGAAGTTTGCTATTGACCTTATTCCCATGGTTTTGGGGGAATTTAAGGTTATAGTTGGCATGGATTGGCTAGCTAAACATCATGCCGAAATTCAATGTGAGAAAAAGGTGATTCATGTGCTAACACCGGGAGGAAAACGAGTAAGCATACAAGGGGAAAGGAATATTAATTCAAAGCTTTGTTCTATAGTTCAAGCATACAAGTATGTACGAAATGGAAGCAAGGCATTTCTAGCCTACGTGGTGGATACTAAGCAGAATACCCCTAAGATAGAAGAGGTTGAAGTCGTTAACGAGTTTCTTGATGTTTTCCAGAAGATTTACCGGGGCTTCCACCAGAACGCGAAGTGGATTTTAAGATTGAATTGTATCTCGATGCCAAACCCGTAGCCAAGGCTCCTTATAGGTGGCCCCAATTGAAATGCGGGAGTTAATGGTACAAATACAAGAATTGCTCGACAAGGGATTTATACGCCCGAGTGTATCGCCATGGGGAGCGCCTGTTCTTTTTGTCAAAAAGAAAGATGGTTCGATGTGCATGTGCATCGATTATCGAGAGTTAAATAAGCTGACAGTAAAAAACCGATACCCGTTGCCCCGAATCGATGATCTCTTCGATCAGTTACAAGGGGCAAGTTGGTTTTCAAAAATAGATTTGCGGTCCGGGTACCATCAGTTAAGGGTGCGAGATGAAGATGTGGCGAAGACGGCTTTTAGAACGCGATACGGGCATTACGAGTTCTTAGTAATGTCCTTTGGATTAACGAACGCGCCCGCCGCGTTCATGGATCTTATGAATCGAGTTTGTCGGCCCATGTTAGACAAACTCGTTATAGTTTTTATCGATGACATCCTGGTTTATTCCTGAAGTAAAGTCGAACATGCACGCCATTTACGTGAAGTTCTTGAAGTACTCCGCAAGGAGAAATTGTACGCGAAATTATCTAAGTGTGCTTTTTGGCTTAGAGAGGTACAATTTCTCGGTCACGTGATTAATGCGGATGGTATCTTAGTAGACCCGTCAAAGGTGGAAGCCGTTATGAAATGGGTACCTCCAAAGAACCCAAGTGAAGTGAGAAGCTTTTTGGGTTTAGCAGGCTATTATAGGAGGTTTATCCAAGACTTTTCTAAATTGGCCTTGCCGTTGACTAAGTTAACCAAGAAGGATGAGAAGTTTTCATGGGGTGCAGATCAAGAGGGGGCGTTTCAAACTTTGAAAGAAAAGCTGTCGAGTTCCCCGGTACTAACCTTACCTGATGGAACGGAAGACTTGGTGGTGTTTACGGATGCGTCACACCAAGGGTTGGGATGTGTTTTGATGCAAAGGTGTAGAGTGATTGCCTATGCTTCTAGGCAATTGAAATCACACGAAAGCAATTATCCAACCCATGACTTGGAGTTAGCTGCAGTAGTGTTTGCTTTAAAGATATGGAGGCATTATCTATACGGTACGAAAAGTGCAATTTATTCTGACCACAAAAGCCTTAAATACTTTTTTGAGCAAAAAGATTTAAATATGAGGCAACGAAGGTGGTTAGAACTTCTTAAAGATTATGATTGTGAGATCCTCTATCATCCGGGCAAAGCTAATGTAGTGGTCGATGCCCTGAGCCGAAAGGATTACCCGCCTCCAATTCAAGTAAAGTCCATGAGGATGGTAGTTACACCTCGATTTCTCGAAATGATTAAGGAAGCCCAAATCAAGTCACTAAGCGGAATGGATTCTAGAAAGGAAAGAACAAAGGGGTTTGTGGATAAATTCGAAGAGAGATCCGATGGAATTAAAACCATGTATGGTCGTATTTGGATACCTCGGTTTAGCGAAGCAAAGGGTGTATTACTCGAAGAAGCTCACAAATCCCGATACTCGGTTCATCCTGGAGCTACAAAAATGTATTTGGACTTGAAGAAAAGTTATTGGTGGCCCGGTATGAAACGTGATATCGTCAAGTATGTTGCAAAATGTTTGACGTGTTTGCAAGTGAAGGCAGAACATCAGAAACCATACGTGTGCAACCGTTAGAGATTCCGGTATGGAAATGGGAAGAATTGACGATGGACCTAGTGACCAAGCTTCCTAAGACAAGGAAAGGTCACGATGCTATATGGGTGATCGTAGACCGCCTCACCAAGAGCGCGCACTTCTTACCCATTCGGGAAGCTTTCTCTTCTGAAAAGATGGCAGAGATCTATGTTAACGAGATAATATCACGACACGGAGTTCCTGTATCTATTGTGTCGGATCGAGATACCCGATTCACATCTCGATATTGGCAAGGTTTTCACGAAAGTATGGGTACAAAATTACATTTCAGTACCGCCTACCACCCCCAAACGGATGGTCAGTCCGAGCGAACCATTCAAACACTTATCGACATGCTGCGAGCATGTGTGATAGACTTCGGGGGAAGCTGGGATGACCACTTGCCGTTGGTGGAATTTTCATACAACAATAGCTACCATAACGGCATTCGAATGGCACCGTATGAATTGTTGTATGGAAGGAAGTGTAGAACTCCAATTTGTTGGGGAGAGGTGGAGCAGAGAGAAATTGCACCCAATGAGGTAGTGGCTAAAACTAACAAAAAGATCGATCTTGTGCGAGCCCGTTTAAAAGCGGCTCAAGATCTACAAAAGGCCTATGCAGATCGAAGGAGGCGACCCATCGAATTTCAAATAGGTGATTATGTGTTATTAAAGGTTTCCCCATGGAAAGGTATAATCCGTTTCCGTAAGCGAGGAAAGCTAGGTCCCCGCTACATTGGACCTTTCAAGATTTTAGCCCGGGTTGGGAAGGTAGCATATCGGTTGGAATTACCGCCAATTTTAGATGGAATACATGACACATTCCATGTGTCACAATTGAGAAAGTGTTTAACGGATGAGACAGCATACGTGCCTCTTGATGATATTGAATTGGACGAAAAATTGAATTATGTTGAAAGACCGATAGCTATCAAAGATTCCAAGGTAACCCACCTTCGGAACAAAACTATAAAGCAAGTCTTGATGCAATGGCAACATCGGAAAGGATCAGATCTTACATGGGAGTTAGAAGATGAAATAAGGAAGCTCTACCCGACATTATTTGGTACGTATTAAGGTTTCGGGGACGAAACCTCTTTTAAGGGGGGTAGACTTGTAACACCCCAAAATATGCAATTTATTTATGTTATTTGAAATGTCTAGACATGTTATATTTAACCTAGTTAAGTAGTTATACTAGTAATTGATTAGAAGGAAGGTTATATGATAAATAAACAAACTAAGTAAGTGAAGGGACTAAACTTGTCAAAAAGAAGGAAAGTTTTAATTAAAACAAATAAAAGATAAAGGGAAAACACAAACACACACTCTGGTGTGTTTGTGGGATCGATCAAGAGAGCAGAGGCCAAGAACAAACCCTAACTTTCAGAAAATCACAAGATTAGGAAGGAATTAAGGGCTTAAATTGATGCATGAGCTCCAATCTTTAACTATCTAAGCTTGTTCAACACAAGGTAAGTCGAAAATTCTGATTTGGTGATTTGTAGAAAGTGGGTTTTAACCCAATCATGAATTTATGTGGAAATCTTGTGTAATTGTGAGTTAGGAATTCATAATAGGCTGAGGATTTTGTTTAATTTTGATTGTTTGGATGATTAGGGTTCATACCCACTTGTTGTAGGAAAAAAAAAAGATGGACATGATGAATTATGATAATATGCTTATGGAGGTGAATTGATACATAATCTGAATGTGATAGAGAAATTAGATAAGTTAAGGTAGGATGAAAGAAATATGTGAATTCGATTGATTCTTGTTATACTAGTAAAGGGAACATGTAGGATTATGCTATGAACACTTGTACCTTGTGCTTTGTTGATAATGTGCACACCAAGTGTTTGACAAAATGCCTCAATGAAAATGTTAGTCTTATAAGCCATAAACTTTATGTGAATTGAATGTGTTTATGAAGCATGAGTAATTATGATGTTTTATCGATCGATATGAGTATTTGAATTGAAAAATAAATTAAAAGAATGAATGGTTATATGTAGGCGTTAAGGAAGAAAGTTCGAGTCAAGTGAAGCAACAAGGGAATCAAGACCGAGGTACGCTACTTGTACAAATTTTGGTTTTCATTATAGATATGTGTTTATCAATAAATGTGTTAATTCGAATCAAGTATGGAAAAAGATGTATGTATAGACCTTTCTCTTGAACGGGTCGAATGATGTTATTGTAAGTCTAGAAGGAATGGTATGAAGTTCCGTTGGAACACATTACCGTGCAAGAATGAAAGAATGTAGTAAAGCACAAGTTGTGAATGTCACATTGGTTTCAAGTCCGTAACTTAGATTCTTGAGTTAAAGAAAGTAATTTTTGTTCTAATGAGTTTTCGATGTTGTGGTCATGTAGGTAAATCTCATGTCTAGCTATCAAGCTTTGCCCGGTTCGAACACGCCTCAAGCCCGTCAAGCATTCCGCATTTTGTAAAAGTCAATGTTTAATACTTTGTCACTTATGTTTACATCTAGTAGTTAAACTTAGTTTCTATTATGTTTGTCTTTTGGAAAACTTGTCGTAAGTACGTACATAAACTTAATGGTTTTGTAAGTAAAAACATGGTATGTTTTGACGTGTATGTTGTGTCTTTCAAATGGTTGCGTATTTTTTAATGATATTTGATTATGAAAAACAGGGGACCGCTCGTTTTACAAACGGGTCATGCCCAAATTTCGTTAGAAAAGTACGTTGTTATTAATAAATCTAAAAACAAATTATGGACGTTACAATCCGATATCTGGAACAGTAGTAGACCATCAATATTAAATACGCAGAAACTCTAAACAGCCTTTTTTGCTTCATGTTTTCAGCCTCCAAACAGCCAAAATCTTCAATTTCTACAACAAACAATTCTGAACCGAGTCAGTCAAGAGTCATATGCTCTGATACCAATTGTATGTCCCTTAATCCTGATATTTCACAGAATTGTTATCTAATCTATAGTTCAGAATCTTCTAGATCAGACTGTCACAGAAAGGTGTAGAAGCAGAAATCACCACAAACTGATATCTACTGATTTTCTATCAAACTTATTACAATCAATCAAGATCACAAACAAACACAAATTCGTCCAATCCTTTTTCTATTACGAATTCTATCTCTAATCTGTCTATCAACTGTGTCTCTAACCTAAACCCTAATGAAAAGCCTTGTTTATATAACACAATTTTGCAACATGGACTAGGGTTAAAGCAAATGGGTTGCGAATTGGACAAGCCCAATTCGCCTACCATTCTACCAATGTAGGTTTGGTTTAGCCCAATCACTACTAACTAAGCTAAACTGTAAGACTCAAACTTGACATTCCAAAATGTGATATTATCATACTATTACTTAACAAAATTCGGGCATGACCCGTTGGTATTATGAACAATTCCCTGTAAGACTAACGTGTAATAACTTGAGATACGACACAGCGGAAAATAAGAGCCCATAAATTTCTTTCTTTACTAGACATAATACTTACATGAAGGTTCAACTACAAAATTTCATACATTCATTGAAAAGGATTTACCACGTTCCATTTTATTAATTCTTCAAAACTTATATTTGTCAAACTATGTAACCGATCCCTTCCCGTACAACCCTCGCTCTTAACTCAATCTTCAATCCCTCTTTTCTTCATAATGAAACTAAGTCCACGTCACCTGCATTCACCACATACATTCACATCGTTAGCAACCAGTGACATCATACATAAGTTTTAAACATGCATAGTTAGGCATCAACATCTCATGCTTTCGCTTATGTTAATCCATTCATCCATCCATTCGAACACCATCATTGGATTTTAGTGTCAAACCTACAACTTCCATTATTAGTATACCTGCACTTCCATTTCATTCTCAATAGAAAAACGGTTAGCATCATTAGATTTCATTCATATGAATAAGTCCACATATACGCATAAACAAGTCTCATTCATTCGTGCATATATTTAAATTCCAATTCATGCATACATACCTTTCTATTCGTACAAATACTTACAATTTACATCTTATACAATATTACATGCAAGTCCTAAACACACACGTCTATACATGTAAATTACATACACATAAATCTCCATACTTACGCGTTCATAGTCATACTCACCTACGAGTTCCAATTACTTACATACAAAACATACCCACATGTATAACTACTTATTTTATCCTTATGCATACCCACAAGCAAGTTCCCTTCTTACCCATACTTGATAGAAACTCTCTCTTAAATTTAGGTTGCATTTCGAAAGCTTTAAAACGGGTTCCTTAATCATCCATAACTCACACAACTATTTGGTAAAGTTAGGGTGCATGTCGGGGGTCTAACGGGGCTTAGGAATGGGCCATCGGGGCCCGATAATCAAAGAAAACAAAGAAACTGGCTTAACTAGCAACATAGGGCATCGACCAAAACCCACCAGCGTCGGCGACGCTGGTAGCAGCGTCGGCGACGCCCCTCTGCAGATCTGCTCTCCGTTTTTTGCTTATTTTCACTGTTTCGACCCTGATCGTGCACCCCTAACATCCCAAAACGTAAAATAACATTTGTCCAAGCCCTTAAATCATTCTAATACTAATACTCATGCCTTAATGGTCGAAACCTTACCTTACCCCGCTACCTAGTTTTGACCCGTTTGATCTTTAATACACATTTTCCGACTTAGTTAACATTTTTGACCCATTACCACAAAACTAAACTTAGAACTTCATTTGATCTTACGTTCTCACATATCTCACTATTCGCAACGTATGACAAAATTAACAAATCTTTTTAAATACTAAAAAGAGGTTCGGAACTTACTTACACTTCATTATGTTATGACAACAAAACCTCATTTGACCCATTCGATCTACTTAGCGAGAACCATCGTTTTCATTCAACCAAATCCATGTTTGACTTCGTAACATACACAATTATCTAGAACACTACCTTATTTAAAACAAGCTAAGAAGTGAAATCAGAATCACTTACCTCGAGTGTCCGTTTCGTACATGCTTCCTCATCCCTTTTCCGTTTGCCTTCCATGCTTTCCCCTCTAAACATGATCCTAAACTTTCATACCATCAATATTACTACTTCATTAGAATAAACACACATTCTAACAGTGCATTCATTTTCGCATTCGTAATCTATTTTAACTTTACTCGTTAATTTCCAACAATGCAAAGTATTAACTAGAATCATATCTTTTCATTCCTTACTCACATAGTAAAACACATATACAACCACAAGATCATATATGCACACAACACAAACGATTTCTTCCGTACTAGTCAACTCATAATTCACGATTAACAACATCATTAAAAATTAGCTATTTTAACCCTAATCTTGAACCTGACATCATCCTTACTAGTAACCCACAAACTTGTTCTCTTGAGCATTTCATCGAACACTTGGCGGGCATCATAATTAAGGTACAAGGTGCAAGTCTATTAAGCATATTCCTACTAGTTCATCATCACACAACAATCACATTCCTTTGAATTTACATAGATTTTTCATCCTAAATCAGTTTGTCTAGCATTCAAGTATTACAAACAAAATCATATATCAAACTATCACATAATCATAATCATTATAAGCTTCCTATTCATAACACAATCTTTATAAAGTGGGTTTTTACTACACCTTTCATACAACCTAAATTCAAGCATGATTCTTGTTCTAAAACGCAATTCTAACTCAGATTTATCATATTTGACACAAGAAATCGAGATTGGGATTAACCCCTCATTCAACAAATCATAATTTTAGAAAATTAAACTCACCACTTCACTAGTTAGGGTTAGATTTTCGAAAAAAGAGGACTCATGCATCGAATTTTCTTGTGATTTAGGCTTCAATTTCTTGATATCTAGCAGTTTGGCTCCCATTTCTTCCTCCCCTGGTTCGCATGAACACAATAGTGTTTGTGTTTTAATTTTGTTAATTTCTCAATTAACCCTTTTTATTCACTAGTTACACAATTAGCCCTCCCACTTTGGGAGAGTTTTTAACTTTAGCCTTTTTATTTAACTAATTATCATTATATCATGACTTTCATTAATCAAGTTAATTTCTTTATTTATTATTTATCATTTTTGGGGTGTTACATAAACCCACTAACCATTCATCGTTTCATTACTTACAAGATATCCAAAGACCCAAATCTAAAAGTTGTTCTCACAAACATGCACCAACAGTTCATTTATGTTTATCTGTATTCATTAGACTATATTTGTTTGTTCATGTTCGATTGTATATTCATTTAATTTTGGCAAATTGGATTTAAATAATCCCAACTCACTGTTACTGGCCAATAATAATCCCAACTCATTTAATCACCAATAATAATCTGAACTATTCACTTTTGTTTGTAAAATACTCTCAGTTAAAAAAATACTAACTAGGTTAAAAAATTGCCGATGTGGCATGCCACGTCACCTGCCACATTAGCTGCCACGTCATAAAAAATGCCACGTAGACAGCCACGTCATCTGCCATGTCATCAAAAAATGCCACATCAACTGCCACGCCAGCAAATTTGCTGATGTGGCATGCCACGTCACCTGTCACGTCAGCATTTTTTTAACCTAGTTAGTGTTTCTTTAACTGAGAGTATTTTACAAACAAAAGTGAATAGTTCGGATTATTATTGGTGATTAAATGAGTTGGGATTATTGTTGGCCAATAACAGTGAGTTGAGATTATTTAAATCCAATTTGCCTTTAATTTTTAAGGCCAATTACAATTTATTTTTATTTTATAAAATAAAAACACCATCATTAAATTTTTAGGCTAACCAACTGATGTTCACGTTTAGTTTTAACTAGGATTTCCCCACTGCGCGTTGTAGTGGGGAATCCGTGTATGAGCCAAACGGTAACGACCAGTATGGAGCTTTAAAATATAAATATTTAAAACAACCAAAAACGAAATAAAATATAACAAATAGAAGAAAAAATGATGGCGTAATACATATGATTTAGTGTTGCTACCTGACATGCTGGAGATTACCAACCTGCAACAGTCACCATTACCGCTACTCGTTGTTGTTGTGTCACACCCCAACCGATGACGGAACATCGGAGTGAGACGAAAACGAGATTGCTCATGACCTCATAACTTGCTAATTGTGACAATAATTTAAATAATCCAAATTTCATTTCATGCTAAACGAACATACATTGTTTTGGAATGAAAAGTACGACATACTACAAGTAAAACATAACAACATAATGCAAAATACATAAACTAAAGTTTAGGTGTGATTCTAGTCCACCCTAAATAGCATTCTTCATGCGCATCACTACTTTCTGCAACATGTATTGAAGTAAAAGTCAACATAAAGTTGGTGAGTATACATGTTTGGTTACATAGTATAAGTGCGAATAAAGTTGTCTCGTATCCAACATGGTAGTTTGCACATTGTTTCATAACATACTAACATGAGTAAACTATAAGTCAAACCAAAGTATATACGGAATTCGTGTGTATCCTTACGCCGAAACGACAAGTTCGTAAAATAGATTACTTAATAATACCACAAGTATGGGCAGTGCTTTAATCCTATAGCACTATAATTGTTAAGGTAGGCTTGCAAAGTTAATGAGCATGTAGTACATAAGAATGAGTATAGCATGTATAAACAAGAATATAACAAGTATCATGTTTCAGGGGTTAGAGTGTTTATATGAACAAGTTTCATCGTGGTATTTGATTTGTAATATAGTGTACATGTTGCACCCAAAGTGTGCAAAAAGAAAAATTGGATCGAGTATACTCACGATTTGCATAGAGATTTCTGTGTACGTGAGTTGATGCGATGAGTGTTTAGGGGAACCGCCGAGTTATCCTACAAGGATAAATGAGGCACATGAGTTCGACGGATTGTGGATTAAGAATGAGTATGAGGATGCTTAGTTTTAGTATGAAAATACATAGAAGATTATCTTGACAAACACCCAAATTGGGACACTATAATTATGTGTTCTTCAAAGGCATAAGGTTGCCTATTGGAAGTCTAAATATGAGATGTTTCAATCTAAGATATTATAACCATGGTTGTAAAACAAGGTCTCCTAGGTCGAGTACTCCCCGAGTAGTCGCTACAAGGCAGGCTGCCAAGATGACTTTCTTCAACTCCGCCTACTTACTCCGAGTCGATAAGACGCGGTCAAAATCAGTCAGAATCGGATCTATTAGGTCAACTCGGGCCGAGTTTGACTTAAAAAAATAAAACATAATTTCTACGTCTATCATATTAAAAAATGAATATCATTTTTACGTATTTGGTTATAAATATTAGTAAAAATTATGTTATTTAACATATATTTAGTTTCCGAAAACTAATCTCTTTATAATTTAACATGTCCGAGTACTCTCCGCCTAGACCGAGTACTCTCAACTCCCCGGTCGACCGACTAGGGAGCGCCTAGCGACTTTTGCAACCATGATTATAACCATAGCTCTTAACAACAATCCATTGGTTAGTGTTTAGGGTCCGGTTATTAGTATTATAGTATTGGTATCTATATATTAAGTCTTACGGTCAAGTATCACCTAATATGTCAAGCAAGGAGGTGGGATGATTTCCATCCATTAAACCTCATTATATGATCCACCAAAGCACAAAATCATCAACTTAGTTGATGATTCCGGTTGGTCGTGAATAGAACTTAGAATAAAAATACACATCAAATTCACCAAGTAACTAAGTAAGCTTAAACTACACTAGTGCATTCCAATCATGGAAAATGTTTAGAGACTTGGTGTAATTTGCTCACTTTGTTACTTGTAAGTTTACTTGGTAACTTATAAGAAAGATGAAATAATAAATTAAGCAAGTAAAGTAGTGGAACATAGTCGGAGAGCCAAGGCTTCCATGGTTCACACATTACCAAAACACAAGTCTCTCTACACTTGTCTAGGTTACTTAGAACCTTTATAACAGAAAGTTTAGAAGGCATTTGAACCCCTAATGTTATTGAAATCAACCATACTCAAGTCCCACAACCCTGAGTTTGATTGGGAAAAAGATAGGCATAAGATTTCTCAAGATTAACAAATATGTAGAAAGTTTCTGTAAAAGTTTAACGAAAACAGAAAGTTTAGAACTCGAAATGGTGATATTCCACCTTAGTTTACCGTGGTAAGCCTGTGGAAACACTACTAGATGTGTTCCAAAGGAGTTTGAAACAAGAATTCATGACAAAGAGAAAAAAAAAAGTGAATTTGAAACTCACTTATAAACTTGCAAGTAATCTTCCCTCTTGATGTAATTTCAATAGTTAGGAGAGTGCTTTGAGTTTGTGGGAAGAAAAAATGTGTTAAGGAGGCATGTATTTATAAGGAGGTGAAAAAGGTGACCAACCCGTGGATGGGAAACAACTCGCTACGAATTGAGCATCCCCGTGCCGCACGGCGAAGAAAGCCAAGGGGAACGCGCGACGTGGCGTGCCTTTTTCCTAGCTGAAGTTTGTTTTTTTCCACTTTGGCCCCTAAACTTGTTTGTTGATGTTGTTTTATGCTAAAAGTTTGTGTTTTAGCTTTTTTTCGAGTATGGAACGTGTTTGTAAGTATGTGATCGATGAGTATCGTGTATGTAAGATTGATAATTCACGCGTATAATAAGTCTCGATTTTGCATGTAAATGTGATTTCAAAGATTGATTGCGTATAATGCAAGTATGAATGTAACACGTATAAGTATAAAAGTGAATTTCCATTATGATCAAAGTCTCGGATTACAATATTAGAAATGTGAATACAACTTTCTAAATATGGAAAGTATAGAAATGTGAAGCGTTACATGTGGTCGGAAACGTATTTAATTTTTGTAAAAAAAAGATTTAATAATTTTTCAGTGAGTACTAGGTCAGTCCGTTAAAAAATATATATGTCGAGTATATAGTTTTTTTTGTAAAAAGAATTAGAACAATAGTTAAAAAGAAAACTATACATCAAGTTAAAAACATATATTATTTATAGGGTAAGACCACACGGAGTTGACATTATTTTTTGGGGGTGGAAGCCTGTGACACCCCAGGAAAACCAGTGAACGATATAACTTACCTAGCTTTCTCAGTGAGTGCGTACCAAATTTCGGGACGAAATTTCTTTTTAGTTGGGGATACTGTGACAACTCGTAATTCGAACTTACTTTGTGTAACATTACGTGCTTACGTGAACTATGTTAATTGAATGAATGTATGAATGTTATGCTTTATTATATGTGAATGTGTGTATATACAAGTGATCCGACCGCACAAGACTCACGAACGCACAACACTTACTTGAACGCACAAGGCCGTTTGGGCCACATCCTTGTAATCGGATCTTAAGGGCGGCCCATTGAGGGGTCCGGCGGCGGTCCATTGAGGGGTCCGGCCCACCTCTCTTATTCGTACAACACACACCATGAGGGAGTTGTTCCTCATTTGTTACAAAACACAACACACACACTCAAACCCTAGTTCGGTTCCTCTCTCTCTCAACTTGGCGGTAAGCATCTTCCCTATCGAAGATCTTTTCTTATTCGGATCAAACCTCGTTCATCCTCTAATCGGTTAGTGTGTAACTATTTGCTTCCATAAATTCTATGATGATATGTTATATACGCTTACATGATGATGTATTGTTATGGTTTGTTTGAATGATACGTGATAATGCATGAATGAATTATTGGCCACATATGTGTTGTATTCGAATCCGATTGCAATTGAGTATGAGAAAATGGTTGTGGTAAACGGGATTCATACAAGGCTCGGATTCGGATGCTTGAATTAATCGGCTGTGATATTGTTGAACTCGGGTAATATGGTTAGATTATAGGGTTTAATCCGATTATATGTTTTGTGATAAATTGATGTTCATGTTTTGATCATGTTAGGGTTCATGAGATTTGATGTTAAAAATGCTTGTTTGATTCGTTGGATTATAGCAAAACTGTTAATTGATTTGATTTGAAACTGCTAAATCTGTTTACAACTTGTTACGGAAATCATGGACTACAAATCAGGAAGTCAGTTACACACCTTGTCTCGACAAGAGATTGCGAGTCGAGAACTCACTGCCTCGACTCGAGACCAACACACCGGCACAAAACAACACAACTCGAGACCACGGTTGCGGGTCCGGTTGCGACTCGAGACCATGTAGTCTCGACTAGAACATGAAAACTCGAGACCTCCTTGTTGCGGCTCGAGACCCCGAAACCAGTACAACCCGAGACCGTCTAGTCTCGACTCGAGATCTCTGGTCTCGACTCGAGACCATATACACGTACACACTGTTAGACTTGCACACTGTTACGAGCCCATCTGATTGGGCCGCATATTTGGACTTTGTTTATGTGAGGTTACTGTTGAACTGCTATGCTTATACGTGAATACAATGGTCAATACTTGTACACAACTTGTTACGAGACGTGTAGAACATACGTGCAATACTTGTATACAAACCTGACTTGTATGATAAACATGCTAGGACGTGGTTGATCACTTTGTAGCTTAATTGAACTGTTGTGTATCATACCGAGCAAACCAAGGTGAGTTCATTGCATTTCTCAAGCATGCGTCCCGGTGGTTTGGGACAATTAGTAAACATTTGGAAGGGAAACTTGGGTAAACAGTTAAATCGGTTTTGGTTATTGAACATGGAATCTATCATTATCGGATTGCCTGTAGGGCAATGGGGTAATTAGTTGATAGCGCTATTAGGTGGGATACCTCACACCGGGCCGTAAGGACGGGCGTGAACTAATTATCTGGGCATCATTACCAATGCTTGGTTAGGAGCATTGGGGTTGTTAAGGGGCACACTCCCCGGATACATATGGGCACACTCCCTAGGGTATCTAGCATGTTATGAGCAACATCGTATCGCAACGTTAAATCGCATTAACATACATCTGGTAACAAAACACGTTAACAAAACTTTGAACTCACCAGCGTAGTCTGACACACTTATTTGCATGCTTGTAGGTCGTTAACCTTGGGACATGGACTTGCTATCTGGGAGTGCTGGAGTGGTCATGGATCGAGGCTCTTGGATTGACTTATATTTGATACATTGGTTTTAAGTATTATTATGAAACAATTGCTAAACGATTTATTACATGTTTCCGCTACACAACATCTTGAGAATTGATATCATGTTTGACATTTTCTACTGGTAATTAATGGCATGTCTTATTTAAGTATTTACCATTGGTTCAATGTGATTGGTGGCTCGAACTCTGATGCGTAACACGCCTCGCGGGGTTTCCGCAGGTGGAATTTTGGGGGTGTTACAGTTTGGTATCAAAGCCACTGGTTATAGTGAACTAGGTTTTAAAACGTTTTTGTAAAACCAGACTATAACCGAACACCTTCGAAAATCGATCATGACACTCAGCTCCAGATTGCAAGGTTCGTCTCTCTCTCACTTTATACATTACTTGCTTAGCAGTCACACACTCACAACATATATGAAATGAAACATTAAACACCATAGTGACTTGATAGTGTGACACTACTATTCGACTCATGTGAATCATAGACTGTGATACCATCCGTTGTGTTGTTTGAACGGGGGAAACTTCGAGCGCAAGCTAAGAGGCACTGAGATAAGCATGCAAATTTCCTTATTATTAGGGGTGCACACTTAATAATAACGCGGGGTGCATGCAAGTCCTAGTGAGGCTTATCAAGCGTGAGGAGGGTTCTGCCTTACTATGTGTGAACTTGGTAGTACGTAGATATCAGTATGATACTTGACTCCCATCTCGTTTGATTCCTAAATCGGTTCATCTCCATATATAGAATCATGAGTGGACGAGGACACGGACGTGGCAACATCAACATGACTCAGGCTGAGTTGACTGACCTAATCAACACCCGTGTGGCTGAGGCTTTAGCAGCCTATCAAGCTGGTCAGCAAGTGCAACCTCAACCTAACCAGCCTGCGTGTACGTTCAAAATGTTTATGGACTGTAAGCCACAGACCTTCACCGGGACTGAAGGGGCTGTGGGGCTTCTGAGATGGTTTGAGAAGGCAGAGTCCGTGTTTGCCATCTGTAACTGTCCCGCTGGGGACAGGGTGAAATACGCTGCGGGTACCTTGGCGGATGGTGCCCTAACATGGTGGAACGCCCAAGTTCAGTTGTTGGGCCTCGAGGCAGCAAATGCCATAACTTGGGATGACTTCAAGGAACGGATTAGGGAAGAGTATTGTCCTCGAGATGAGATCCAGAAGCTGGAAAACGAATACTATGACTTGAAGATGGTAGGTTCTGAGGTCGAAGCTTATGTGAAACGATCGTATGAATTGGCTGATATGTGCCCGAACTTGTCTCGCCCCATGCCACGGAGGATTGAGTTGTTTATCAAGGGGCTGCCTCCACGTGTAAAGAGCTTGGTTACTGCAGCGAATCTGAACGATTTGACACAGATTGTTCGATTGACCCACAAGATTGTGGATCAAGAGGTAGAGAGTAACTCGTTACCGCCGCGTGTTTCGGCCACTACTGCTGCTGCACCCACTGCCACTGCATCTTCTAATGATAACAAACGGAAGTGGAACGACTACGACAAAGCATCCAGTGCTGGTCAGACTCAGAAAAGGCCAGACAACAACAACAACCGTAGCATCAGCCAGTCGTCTTCCGTCAATCCAGGCCAAGGGAGTGGCCAAAGCCAGGGTTCGTATGCAGGGAGGAAGCCACGGTGTAACAAGTGTGGCTATCATCATTTTGGGCCGTGTGGTCGGATGTGTAACAGGTGTGGTAAGTCGGGCCATGAGTCCAGGGATTGTAGGGCCTCCCAGCCCAAACACCAGCAGCAACAGAACCAGCAAAACCAGAGACAACAGGGACAACCACCCCATCAGAACCAGGGTTTCAAGAAGGGGTGCTATCAGTGTGGTGACGAGGGTCACTTTAAGCGGGATTGCCCTCAGCTAAACCAGGACGCTAACGACAACAACCGCCCGAATAATAAAAATGCTGGGAACAACGACAACAACGGCAACAATGGGGGAAATGGTGCTAGAGGCAGAGTGTTCCAGCTGGGAGCAGGGGATGCCAGGAATGACAGCAACGTTGTAACTGGTACGTTTCCTGTTAACAATCGTATTGCTTCTGTGTTATTTGATTCTGGTGCCGATTGGAGTTATGTGTCCCTAGAGTTTAGTCAACGATTAGGGATAACCCCAACACCTTTAGAAGATAAACAAGTAGTAGAACTAGCAGATGGTAAGACGATAGAAGCCTTGAATGTCCTTTTCGGGTGCAAACTAGATCTCGTGGGTCAGGTGTTTGATATCGACCTCCTTCCCGTTACGCTCGGTAGTTTTGACATAGTAGTAGGCATGGATTGGTTGTCTAAGCACCAAGCAGAAATTTTGTGTAAGGAGAAGGTTGTGCGTATTTCTCTCCCTGATGGGGAGTCGCTATTAGTTCAAGGGCATCGTAGTGGGACGATGGTTGGTATTATCTCGGTCATGCGTGCACAGCAGTATCTACAAAAGGGGTATCCTGCAATGTTAGCGTTAGTTACCAACGCTCAGTCTGAAGAGAGTAAGATCGAGGATCTACCAGTGGTGCGAGAATTCACTGATGTGTTCCCAGAGGAGCTACCAGGGTTACCTCCTCATCGTCAAGTAGAATTTCAGATTGATCTTGCGCCGGGAGCGACTCCAATTGCTCGAGCTCCTTACCGGCTAGCACCTAGAGAGTTACAGGAATTATCTAATCAGCTACAAGAATTGTTGGATAGGGGCTTCATTCGACCCAGTTCTTCGCCTTGGGGAGCCCCAGTTCTGTTTGTGAAGAAGAAAGACGGGTCATTCCGTATGTGTATCGATTATCGGGAGCTCAACAAGGTAACCATTAAGAACCGTTATCCGTTACCCCGGATCGACGACCTGTTTGACCAGTTACAAGGGTCAAGTTTCTATTCCAAGATCGATTTAAGATCGGGGTATCACCAGGTAAGGGTTAGGGAGGAAGATGTTCCCAAGACGGCTTTTCGAACGCGCTACGGACACTATGAGTTTTTGGTCATGCCGTTTGGATTGACTAATGCACCAGCGGTTTTCATGGATCTCATGAACCGCGTATGTAAGCCATATCTCGACGAGTTTGTTATAGTGTTTATTGACGACATCTTAGTCTATTCCAAGAACAAGGAAGATCACGAGCGCCACCTACGTCTCATCTTGGAACTTTTGAGAAGGGAACAGCTGTATGCGAAATTTTCTAAGTGCGACTTTTGGATTCGAGAAGTGCATTTCCTTGGGCATGTAGTTAATGAAAAAGGGATACATGTGGATCCTGCAAAGGTAGATGCAGTTAAGAATTGGGCGGCACCAAAGACTCCTTCTGAGGTGCGACAATTTCTTGGTCTCGCGGGATATTATCGAAGGTTCATTAAAGATTTCTCGAAGATCGCGCAACCCCTCACCTCGCTGACACAGAAGAACACGGCGTACTCTTGGGGAACGAAGCAGGAAGAGGCTTTTCAAGTTCTAAAACAGAAACTTTGCAGTGCACCAATCTTGTCTTTACCAAAAGGCACCGAAGATTTTGTGGTATATTGTGATGCTTCGATTCAGGGTCTCGGTTGCGTGTTGATGCAACGCGAGAAGGTGATAGCTTATGCTTCTCGTCAGTTGAAGGTGCACGAGAAGAACTATACGACTCACGACTTGGAGTTAGGAGCGGTGGTATTTGCGTTGAAGATCTGGAGGCACTATCTGTACGGTACCAAATGCACTATCTACACCGACCATAGGATTCTTCAGCATATCTTCGACCAGAAGGAATTGAATATGCGACAATGACGATGGGTGGAATTATTGAACGATTACGAATGTGCCATCAAGTACCATCCGGGCAAGGCGAACGTTGTAGCTGACGCCCTCAGCAGAAAGGATAATGCACCTAGGCGTGTACGAGCATTGCAACTCACGATCCAGTCCAATCTTCCTTCCCAGATACGAGACACTCAGTTAGAAGCGTTGAAATCAGAGAACGTCCGAGCTGAAGCTTTACGCGGCTCAAGGCAATGACTAGAACGAAAGGGAGACGGTGCTTACTACGTAACCGGACGCATTTGGGTTCCATTCTATGGCAACTTACGGGAACTTGTAATGGAAGAGGCACATAAGTCATGTTACTCCGTACATCCTGGATCAGATAAGATGTACCACGACTTGAAAACTACGTACTGGTGGCCTAGCATGAAAGCTCACATAGCAACCTACGTCAGCAAATGTTTGACTTGTGCTAAAGTCAAAGCGGAACATCAAAAGCCCTCAGGTCTACTGCAGCAACCAGAGATACCCACATGGAAGTGGGAACAGATCGCCATGGATTTTGTAACAAGACTACCCAGAACTCAGGCTGGAAACGATACCATTTGGGTGATTGTTGATCGCCTCACGAAGTCAGCACACTTCTTAGCAATCAAGGAAACAGACAAGTTTTCTCAATTGGCAGCAATCTACCTTAAGGAAGTAGTTACTAGGCATGGAGTGCCAACTTCTATCATCTCAGATCGAGATCCACGTTTCACTTCTGATCTTTGGCAATCAATGCATAAGTCGTTCGGTTCACGACTCGACATGAGTACCGCCTATCACCCGCAGACTGATGGTCAAAGCGAGCGCACCATCCAGACACTTGAAGATATGCTTCGGGCATGTGTACTCGATTTTGGGAAAGGGTGGGAGAAACACTTGCCGTTGATAGAATTCTGCTACAACAACAACTACCACACCAGTATAAAGGCAGCTCCGTTCGAAGCACTGTATGGACGGAAATGCCGTTCACCCCTCTGTTGGCTTGAGGTGGGTGATAGTCAGATCACAGGTCCTGAGCTTGTGCTCAAAACATCGGAAAACATTGTGCAGATTCGAAACCGTATGGCCGCAGCTCGCGATCGTCAGAAAAGCTACGCTGACAAGCGTAGTAAACCATTGGAATTCGAAGTTGATGACCGGGTCATGTTAAAGGTCTCACCCTGGAAGGGTGTGGTGCGTTTTGGGAAACGCGGCAAACTCAACCCACGTTATGTAGGACCATTCAAAATTCTGGAACGAATTGGAAAGGTGGTCTACCGGTTGGAATTACCTGCTGAGTTGGGTAATGTCCATGATGTGTTTCACGTATTGCAGTTAAAGAAGTGTTTGGTTGAAGAAACACTAGTTGTACCATTTCAAGAGCTGAAGATAGACGACAAATTGCAGTTTGTCGAGGAACCAATTGAGATTATGGATCGGGAAGTTAAAGTTCGTAAGTACAGCCGTATACCGATTGTGAGAGTTCGTTGGAACTCAAGACGTGGCCCAGAGTTCACGTGGGAACGCGAGGATCAAATGGAACTTAAGTATCCATATTTGTTCCCCAAAGCCAAGTCAAAACCTAGCAAACCTAATGTTGATGCAACTAGTGAATTTCGGGAAGAAATTCCCATTCAAGTTGGGGAGGATGTGACACCCCAGGAAAACCATTGAACGATATAACTTACCTAGCTTTCTCAGTGAGTGCGTACCAAATTTCGGGACAAAATTTCTTTTTAGTTGGGGATACTGTGACAACTCGTAATTCGAACTTACTTTGTGTAACGTTACGTGCTTAAGTGAACTATGTTAATTGAATGAATGTATGAATGTTATGCTTTATTATATGTGAATGTGTGTATATACAAGTGATCCGACCGCACAAGACTCACGAACGCACAACACTTACTTGAACGCACAAGGCCGTTTGGGCCACATCCTTGTAATCGGATCTTAAGGGCGGCCCATTGAGGGGTCCGGCGGCGGTCCATTGAGGGGTCCGGCCCACCTCTCTTATTCGTACAACACACACCATGAGGGAGTTGTTCCTCATTTGTTACAAAACACAACACACACACTCAACCCCTAGTTCGGTTCCTCTCTCTCTCAACTTGACGGCAAGCATCTTCCCTATCGAAGATCTTTTCTTATTCGGATCAAACCTCGTTCATCCTCTAATCGGTTAGTATGTAACTATTTGCTTCCATAAATTCTATGATGATATGTTATATACGCTTACATGATGATGTATTGTTATGGTTTGTTTGAATGATACGTGATAATGCATGAATGAATTATTGGCCACATATGTGTTGTATTCGAATCCGATTGCAATTGAGTATGAGAAAATGGTTGTGGTAAACGGGATTCATACAAGGCTCGGATTCGGATGCTTGAATTAATCGGCTGTGATATTGTTGAACTCGGGTAATATGGTTAGATTATAGGGTTTAATCCGATTATATGTTTTGTGATAAATTGATGTTCATGTTTTGATCATGTTAGGGTTCATGAGATTTGATGTTAAAAATACTTGTTTGATTCGTTGGATTATAGCAAAACTGTTAATTGATTTGATTTGAAACTGCTAAATCTGTTTACAACTTGTTACGGAAATCATGGACTACAAATCAGGAAGTCAGTTACACACCTTGTCTTGACAAGAGATTGCGAGTCGAGAACTCACTGCCTCGACTCGAGACCAACACACCGGCACAAAACAACACAACTCGAGACCACGGTTGCGGGTCCGGTTGCGACTCGAGACCATGTAGTCTCGACTAGAACATGAAAACTCGAGACCTCCTTGTTGCGGCTCGAGACCCCGAAACCAGTACAACCCGAGACCGTCTAGTCTCGACTCGAGATCTCTGGTCTCGACTCGAGACCATATACACGTACACACTGTTGGACTTGCACACTGTTACGAGCCCATCTGATTGGGCCGCATATTTGGACTTTGTTTATGTGAGGTTACTGTTGAACTGCTATGCTTATACGTGAATACAATGGTCAATACTTGTACACAACTTGTTACGAGACGTGTAGAACATACGTGCAATACTTGTATACAAACGTGACTTGTATGATAAACATGCTAGGACGTGGTTGATCACTTTGTAGCTTAATTGAACTGTTGTGTATCATACCGAGCAAACCAAGGTGAGTTCATTGCATTTCTCAAGCATGCGTCCCGGTGGTTTGGGACAATTAGTAAACATTTGGAAGGGAAACTTGGGTAAACAGTTAAATCGGTTTTGGTTATTGAACATGGAATCTATCATTATCGGATTGCCTGTAGGGCAATGGGGTAATTAGTTGATAGCGCTATTAGGTGGGATACCTCACACCGGGCCGTAAGGACGGGCGTGAACTAATTATCTGGGCATCATTACCAATGCTTGGTTAGGAGCATTGGGGTTGTTAAGGGGCACACTCCCCGGATACATATGGGCACACTCCCTAGGGTATCTAGCATGTTATGAGCAACATCGTATCGCAACGTTAAATCGCATTAACATACATCTGGTAACAAAACACGTTAACAAAACTTTGAACTCACCAGCGTAGTCTGACACACTTATCTGCATGCTTGTAGGGACTTGCTATCTGGGAGTGCTGGAGTGGTCATGGATCGAGGCTCTTGGATTGACTTATATTTGATACATTGGTTTTAAGTATTATTATGAAACAATTGCTAAACGATTTATTACATGCTTTCGCTACACAACATCTTGAGAATTGATATCATGTTTGACATTTTCTACTGGTAATTAATGGCATGTCTTATTTAAGTATTTACCATTGGTTCAATGTGATTGGTGGCTCGAACTCTGATGCGTAACACGCCTCGCGGGGTTTCCGCAGGTGGAATTTTGGGGGTGTTACAAAGCCACTCCACGCCGGGCACACAAGCGCTTGTGATGGCATGGGGGTGCCGTGGTGGTGTGGACGGAGGTTTTCCATCGGCGTGGAGGGCTTTTGTTCGGTGATGTGGAGGCTCTTGATTGGTGGGTGTAGTTTGGGTTGGTTTTGATTGGTTGATGTTTATTTTATATAAAAAAAATTAATAACGCCACTTTCATGCCCCTTTCACTCTGTGGTTTTTTTTATCACACCCCTCTGTTATTATTTATCACGCCCCTCTGATGACGTAGCTGCCATATGACGCTTCATGTCCCTCCACTCAGTATGGTGTATGAGGTTAATTTGAAGCTTCAAAGGATTAAAAAAAAAAAAAAAAAAAAAAAAAAAAAAAAAAAAAAAAAAAAAAAACCATTGTAGCCACTAAAATGGTTTTTCTGATGTATTGTTAAAATCCGTTCACCTTTGTTCTTTTTAACAAATGAACACGCATTAGAAAACACCGTTCGTTTAATTGTCCATATTAGATCATATGTTTCGTTAAGTTAAATGAACAAATACAAAAATACATTCTTCGTGTTCTTTATGTTCAATATGTGAGAGAATAAAATGAGGAAAAAGACAACAATGAGAATAAAACATGGTTAATATTTATTCCACCAACAACGAATTCAATTTTCCAAATAAACAGATGCATGATCGACAGGAAGTAGACAAAGAAGATACATGATCAAAAGCGACTATTCCAACCAAGAGCTAGTGCTAATATTGGTTATTCAAGCAAATATAAAAAGTAGACACGTGGTTTCTGGAGTTCTAGATCTACCCCTGATTTCTCGGCTGCCCGATTTCGAGCCAGCAAATATAAAAAGTAATAGACGAGACCAAGAAGCACGCTCACGAGGCCTATAATACCGGCTGCACCGAAGACCCCGGGCCTTAGAGTGTAACAATAGAACACATCATTGACATCTATCTCCACACCTTTTTCACCACTTAATATTGCCCCCACAATAAATAGAATGACAGCTCCTATAGACATAATCCTGTATAAAAACATATAAATGTTGTACTTGTTATTTGTATCATTAGTCTGTTAGTCATTCATTCATCTCTAGCTTAAATATCAGAATACTTACATACCATGATATAAGAATACAGAGTCGGGCGACTTTGGATGCGCTAGGGATAGGTCGGCAACATGAACAACAACCACCAGTCGTTGCTGTGATGATGGCGCGCGCTGTCACAAGAGCCACGACTGCTGCTATGGCTATACGCATGACTGGACTACTCGGGTAGTCGCATTCATGATCGACACCATGGTAAACCACTTTTAGTTGAGATTTCTGCCATGCATATGTACATTACAACATGCATATTTATTAGTATTTGTAAAGATTAATGCATATACAACAGCTTGCATTTGTTTTCATTTTTTGTTGATGGTTTACCTTAGGCTTCAATGCTTCAGCAGCGAAACCCGCAAGGGCAACTGCGATCCCGAGTGCCGCCAAGACAAGGCTAACCAAAACTGTTTTGATCTCCATTTCCTATCCCCTAATTAAAAACGGTTTTATTATTGTTATTGATAAAAATGGTATCTAGTCTAGTTTATAGTTGGGGGACTCTGCCTTGGTGGTCACGAAATGGAATCTGCATTGGGGGAGTTTACAACCATGGAGAAACTAAATGTTAGTTATTTAAGTTTTGTGGATTTCATAAACTACAGTATATGTCTTTCTAACGCTTTAGGTAAATCCCACATATGTCTATCCTGAACAAAAAAGATGCTGGATTCTATGGGAATGGCCTGTATCAAGCATCATTAACTTGTTTTCGACGCAGTAACTCCACAGGCAAGTGTGATGGGTGATCTGTTCGTAAGTACCAATATAGGCAACTACACACAAATAAGCAAGCTACTTGTGAGAAATGTTGCCCAGAATCTTGATAACGAACAATGAATATCACAATGAACGAAATAAACACAAACTAACCTTGATTGAATAAATACAAATCTTGAATGTATGTACAAGTGAATGAATGAGAGAGTGTGTAAGTTACAAATGAATCTAACTATCCCTATTTATAGTTTCCTACGGGTACGAGTGAATAGACGTGTCTCTTCGTGAAAAGTCATGTCTCTTGGATGTGTGGTTGTGATTGGAACTTGAAAAGGTGTGTTGATTCTCGTCCGCATGATCAACATTCGCGTCCCTTGCTCCTTTCCTTGGTGTCGATTGGGAATGGGTGTGTGTGTAGAGACACACCTATTCGGTTATTGAGGGAAGTTTCAAACTTCCATCTTGTCAACTTTGGTCCTTCAACTTTGTAACCGCCACTTACTAATAAATCTAAACTATCTATCTAACTATTAACTAATTACATAATAAACCCTAATACTTATATAGGATGTGGAGAGTATGTAGTTTTTGTATAAATTTTTTTGGGTATATACGGTTTTGACCCCCCGGTTTTATAGAAATTTTTGGTATATACGTTTTCAACCCCTCGGTCGGAAATCTCAAGCTTCGCCACAGTCTATCCTGAACAAAAAAGATGCTGGATTCTATGGGAATGGCCTGTATCAAGCATCATTAACTTGTTTTCGACGCAGTAACTCCACAGGCAAGTGTGATGGGTGATCTGTTCGTAAGTACCAATATAGGCAACTACACACAAATAAGCAAGCTACTTGTGAGAAAAACTTGCCTTTTTTACAACCGCGTTAAACATTATTTTTAAGAATTACTTTCAACTTATCTTTCTTTGGTTTTTAATCTCAAATACATATTTGTTACACCAACAAACATAGATTTATTCTTTTAACTACTTTCTTGACGTTTTTGCAAGGCATACCTGAAACCATGTGCTGTCGAGATGTATTTAACGTTGTCAAGAAATCACCGACTCATGGTAGGTTATGTTAATGAGGAATGGGATCGTCATCTGAAGTTGCAAAACAGTGATCTAACAGGCATTAGGCATGCAAATTTGTTATCTTTGGACCGACAGACCGAAGCAACAATGTGTTATGTGTGAACATCATTAATCTTAACCGGAAACTCTTAAAAATCTGTTTAAAACATGAATATTTACCTAACCCAATTTCAAGTCCACATCTCCACCCTCCACGCAAACACTATTAGTGCTCGATTAGAACTCCGCTCGCTAACAGAATCACATATTTTCACCTCATAGTAATGCTTAAGGGTTAGGTATAGCACAAGTTTTTGAAACATATCACCTGCTCGACCTTTCCACTTTCACCCAATCACCACTTGCTCGACTTTTCCACTTTCAACCACTTTTCAAAAGATATCACCTGTTTTTTCTTAGGGGAAAAAACCATGGCATTAAGACTCCAACAACCAGCTTGCAAACTTCTTCACAAAAGGTTTTTTTGCCTTCTCAACATGATTTCTTTGTTGATAAATTATCCATGCACAGCATGTTCGGAACTTGTTTATTTTAGCTCTCTTCACACCTTCCCGTTATCCCCCTGATAATCCGTTGAAAAGAAAGAAAAGCGAAGGAGCAAAATGCCACGAACGGATAATGATAGCGATCAATAATGAATAAGAAAGAACAAATAATAATGCAATTATAACTGCAGGACAGAATTCAGTAACTTTATCATACTACAAGAATATCCATCCAGCCCCGATACATAATTTAAACCAAATATAGGAGAATCGGGTATAGCTAGCCCAAGAACCAATATACCATGGTACATGGGCATACCGCATACATACAATTCATCCACCAAAAATACTAATATCTTTGGATCTCCATAGGCCTTGAAAAATATAACTGGCACTCCTTAGAGTTCAAATCAGGGGAGATGCCATGATTTAGTCTCACCCTCGATGCCACAATGACATACTTATGGTCACCCCCACAAGTAGGGGGTGCTCGGGTCCAGAATACAGAGGTCAAAACAGATAACATATTTGTATTGCTCTTGTATATTAATGTGTATAATCCAATATAATAGGCCAAATTTTCAATCGCATGAGTACAATTTAATTTAATAATACCACATGTAATATGGTTCTAAAATTAGGATAGGTGAATGTAACGGATATGAATAACAAGTGAATGTTAGTTAAATCATAATACAGGATAATAGTTTGAAAAGTGGATCAACGAATCAAGTTAAAAACCCACACTATTCATATCTTCCTATACTAATAAACAAACATCCTTTTTGGACATATGTCATTCTTTGGAATATTTCTCACATTTATTTTTCTATTTATCTCTTTTGTTAAATAATAATAATAATAATAATAATAATAATAATAATAATAATAATAATAATAACAATAATAATAATAATAATAAACATCAATTTAACTAAATCTATTTATCTCTTTTGTTTTTATAATCTGAAATTGATTTCTTTTCCACTCTAAAGTTTCAATCTTTGTCAATTTAAGTCTACATCTGAAATTGATTTCTTTTTTAATTCTAAAGTTTCAATCTTTGGCAATTTAAGTCTAAAGTTTCAATCTTTGGTAATTTAAGTCTAAAATTTGTAGAAGATATTTGATGATAAAGATAAGTGATAACCATATATTAATTATTAAAATTAAAAGATTTTAATGATAAGAATAAGAATAACTGATAACCATATATTAATTAATAAAATTAAAAACTATATATTAACATTTTTATTATTTATAAAGATAAAGATAGTTTTAATTGTTTATATAAAAGTTTATAATCTTTATCTTTATTTACTATCTAATAACTGACAGGTAATGAAAATTAAAAAAAAATAACATTTTTTTCTTTTACTTTTTCCGATTATTAATAACTATTTAATTTAAAATTTCATCGATTTAACCATGTGTAATATTTAAGTTTCTAACCTATTAATAAATAAATAAAAAATAAAGTAAAATGTTAACTTGTGTAATACACAAGTTTGTAATCTAATAATAAATAAATAAAAAACAAAGTAAAATGTTATTATAATTCAAAGTTCATTTTTTTTTCAAAAACATATATTGACGACCATATGTGTTAACCGATTATATTATATTTAATCAAACCGTGTAATACACGTGTTTATTCAACCTTGCAATACATGTTTTTAAAGATGTAGGGAAAAAAAATAAAAATCCACATCACAACGGTTACCTATGAAATAGATAAAAAAAACCCTTAATTTTAATGAAAAATGAATGTTAAGTTATCTGATTGGAACACTTTTGAAACTTGAGTTACCTAACTGGAACACTTTTAAAATTTAGTTAATATTCTTCAAAGTTACCCCATAATATATAAAGTTATATTTATTCAACCCGTGTAATACACGGGGTTATAACCTAGTAATAAATAAAGAAAGATATACACACCTTAAGCACTCGTAATTTTATTTTGAGCCGGAGGTAAAAACATAATTTTAAACTGATGGCAAAATCGGGATAAAATTGTAAATTAGTCTGACCCAAATTTTACAACTAAGGACATACTTGTAATTTCAATATTTAAAATATTATATAATTAGTATACATCAAATTTCCAAAATGTAATAGATATAATATAATATAATATGTATACTGTTATCATTATTTATATGGTTATTATTTTTATTGTATTTTGCAGGTATTTCATGGGGTGTTAAAATGTACATATTTTAATTTAGGGTGGAGATACAATAGGAAGTTTATTTGGGTAGTAGGATAGGAATTGATCTTGACCATTCATTAAGTTAATCAAGGGCTAAGATTAAATCAAGGAAATTGAAAGAAAGAAAAGAGGCGCGTGAGTTTGTTCAAGGGCATTCTAATCAATCTAAGCCAGTAGTTTCTCTCTCCTCCAATTCCCCCCCCCCCATTTTTTAAACGTTAATAACTCTCTCATACGACATTATTTTTTTATAAAAATTGCACCAAAAAAACGAGCGTTTTTTTATCTTTAAAACGAGTATACTATTGCTATATTTTAAAAAAAAAAATTTAAAACCCAGTTGCGTAAAACGCAATAGAAAAACCACCAGTTACGTAAAACGCAATGAAAAAAAAACTAAAAAATTACATTTTTCTAAAACGCAATGCACCAAAAACACAAAGAAATGACTTATTTGTAAAACGCAATGGCCAGAAAACACACAGAAATGTCTTATTTGTAAAACGCAATGGCCAGAAAACACATAAAAATGTGATTTACCTAAAACGCAATGCACCAAAAACACAAAGAAATGACTTATTTGTAAAACGCAATGGCCAGAATACACTTAAAATGTCTGTTTTCTAAAACGCAATGGATTGAAAACACATAAAAAAGTGTTTTACCTAAAACGCAATGCACCAAAAACACAAAGAAATGTCTTATATGTAAAACGCAATGGCCAGAAAACACTTAAAAATGACTCATTCTAAAACGCAATGGACTGAAAACACCTAAAAATGTGTTTTACCTAAAACGCAATGACTAAAAACACTTAAAAATGTGTTTTTTTCTAAAACGCAATAGCCATAAACCACATAAAACTCTCTTATTTCTAAAACGCAATGGACACATAAAACTGTCTGCCCCTTGGACCCCGCCAGGGGCTGCCGCCTCTGGGACCCCGCTACCGGGGGCTGCCGCCCCCGGACCTCCGCAAAGATCGTAAAACGCAATGACGAAATCAAAAACCCAGATCATGAAAATGAAATTAAAGAATTTCTTACATGGATTGAAGCCGATTTCTTCATCAATTGACGAAATTTGAATGATAGAAACACTTATCAACGCTCGAATCGAGTGATTATCTCCAAAATCACCGGAAAAAACGAGATTTTTTTATGAAAATTAAACTTGGTTTTATTCAAAAAAAGCTGAAGAACACGTTGATCTGGTTCTGAATCATTGATTGGTGATGAAAATCGCACTATAATGTAGTGATTATTGAGATAGAAAGTGAAGAAATAGTTGAAGATGGTGGGTTTTTGAATTTACTGGGTTTTGAAAAAGGAAGAAGAAGGAGTTGGATTGACTAAAATACCCTTTCTCTTTATTTTAAAATTTGCCACATGTCATAATCCTATGGCTTCCTATCCTTCCTAGCGAAAATTAACTTCCTATTTGATCTTTTCCCTTTTAATTTATACTTTGCTAATCCTTTTGTTTTTCTTCTTGCAAAAATTGTGCCCTCTTCTAAATTTTCTCCTTGCTGGGCTTTAATGTTGCGTTATGTTTAGCCTAATTGTTAGATAATAGTTATAGTTTGCATATTATTTATGTTGTAATCTTCTTTATTCTTTGAGGTGTCTAGGTGTAAGTTTTTGTATCTATATATAGCTCTCTTGTAGTTTGTATTTTTCAATGAAAAACCTTTTCAATGCTCTTGACAAGAATAATACTTGGACACTTGTTCCCCGTCCAACTAACGCCAATGTTGTGGGTTCCAAATGGATTTTTCGAACTAAATGTCGATCCGATGGATCCATTGAACGATAGAAAGCCCGTCTGGTTGCTCAAGGCTTTAGTCAAATACCTGGTCTTGACTACTCTCATACCTTCAGCCCCGTTGTTAAAGCTACCATTGTTCGTACTGTTTTGGCATTAAGTGTTATCAATAATTGGCACCTTCATCAACTCGATGTCAATAATGCCTTTTTACATGGCCATTTGTCTGAGCATGTCTTTATGGAACAACCCAAAGGTTTCATTAATACCCAATTTCCCGCACATGTTTGCAAATTGAACAAGGCCATTTATGGATTAAAACAAGCTCCACGTGCTTGGTTTCATCGTTTGAGCTTATTCCTTTTGGAAAATGGTTTCTCGTGTAGCCGTGCCGATCCATCCCTATTTGTCTACAATCGTGATTCTCGTATGATGTACCTTCTCGTATATGTATATGTCGATGACATTATTCTTACGGGCAACCATAGATCTACTATCGACTCCTTCATTACTGTTCTACATAATGAATTCGCCATCAAGGATCTTGGTAAACTCAACTACTTTTTGGGCTTGGAGGTTACCTACACTCAAAATGGTATTTTCTTGAATCAATCCAAATATGCCTTAGATATTCTAACTCGCGCGAAGATGTTGGATGCTAAACCTGCTCCAACACCTTTAAGCACAAATGTTTCCTTTGTTTCTACAGTTACCTTGTTTCCGGATGCTACCTTCTATCGCTCAATTGTAGGTGCTCTCCAATACTTGACGATCACGAGACCTGATATTTCATATGCTGTTAATCAAGTCAGTCAATATCTTCATGCTCCAACTACGACTCACTTTCAGGAAGTGAAAAGAATCTTGCGCTATCTCAAGGGTACTCTTGCGTTTGGATTACATTATACGCGTCCCACTACCACATCGCTTCTCGGATATTCTGATGCTGATTGGGCTCGTTGCTTAGAGACACGTCGCTCTACTTATGGTTATTCTATTTTTTTGGGTGGGAATCTGATCTCATGGAGTGCTAAGAAGCAACCGACTGTTGCTAGATCTAGTTGTGAATCAGAATATCGCGCTATGGCTAACACTGCTGCCGAGATTGTTTGGATAACTCATCTTCTTCAAGAACTTCATGCTCTTCCTCCGAACAGACCCACTATTCTTTGTGATAATCAAAGTGCTATTTTTCTAACTCAAAATGCGGTTGCACATAAACGTGCCAAACACATAGACCTTGATTATCACTTTTTGCGAGAATTGGTTAATGCAGGAAAGCTAGCTACCAAGTTTGTTCCAACCAAGCTTCAGGTGGCTGACATCTTCACAAAGAGTCTTCCTAGTTCTCAGTTCAATGTTTTTCGCAACATGCTTCGAGTTGGTCCCCCACCGTTCAGCTTGCAGGGGATGTTAGATAATAGTTATAGTTTGCATATTATTTATGTTTTAATCTTCTTTATTCTTTGAGGTGTCTAGGTGTAAGTTTTTGTATCTATATATAGCTCTCTTGTAGTTTGTATTTTTCAATGAAAAACCTTTTCAACTTATCTCACACTAATCACCTCAAAAACCTTAATATGTGACCCTACCCGAAAATGCCGACGTTGGTAACTAACAGAATAAAATTTAGAAAAAGAGACAACATAGAAAAAATGGACGTTGGTAATCAAGATAATAAAATTTAGAAAAAGAGACAACATAGTAGAAAAAAAAAAAGACAAGGTTATTTATTCCACAAATAACGAATTAAATTTTCCAAATTAAAGAAAGTAGACAAATTAAAAGATTCAGGAGCAAAAGCACGGTTCCAAGAGCTGGTGACCAATATTGGTTGTTCAATTTTTTTGCAACGGCACCTGTGGCTCATGCCATCACAAATTTGTTGGTTCCTTGAAATCGGTGACAGGTGGTTTCTCGAGTTCTAGATCTACCCCTGATTTCTCAGCTGCACGACTTCGAGCCAACACATATAATAAATAATAGACGAGACCAAGAAGCACGCTCACGAGGCCTATAATACCGGCTGCGCGGAAGACCCCGGGCCTTAGAGTGTAACAATTGTACACACCATTGACATCTATCTCCCCACCTTTTTCACCACTTACTTTTGCGCCCACAATAAATAGGATAACAGCTATAGAAGACGTAATCCTGTATTAAACATATAAATATTAGCTGACTTTATTATTATTAGTCATGCATTTATCTAGCTTGAATATCAGAATAATTACATACCATGATATAACAATACAGACTCGGGCAAATGTGGATATGTTAGGGGTACGGCAACACATACAACAACCACCAGTTGTTGCTGTGATGATGGTGCGCGCTATTACAAGAGCCACGATTGCTGCTATGGCTATACCGACGACTGGACTACTCGAGTAGTCGTCGCATTCTGAGCTATAGTAACCCATTGTGGGTAGAGAATTCTGTCATGTATATGTAGAGAACAACATGCATGTTTATTAGTATTTGTAAAAAATAATGAATACACAACAACTACGAAATCCCGGTTGTATTTGTTTCCATGTTTTGTTGATAGTTTACCTTACGATTCTTGGCTTCAGCAGCGAAACCCGCAATGGCAACTGCAATCCCGAGTGCGGTCACGAGAAGGCTGACCAAAATAGTTTTGATCTCCATTTCTTACTTCGTTTAAAGATGGGTTTATTATTTGTTAGATAAAAATGGTAATCTGGTTTTATAGTTGAGGGACTCGGCCTCGGTGGTCACGATCTCCAAATGGAATCAACATTGAGGGGTTTACAACCATGGAAAAGCTATGTATTAGTCATTTTGGTGTTGTGGATTCAATAAACAACGTATATGTTTTTGAAGAGGATTGTTTGGTAATAGGATCCATGATCCTCTCAGTTCTATTCATCTCAATATGTACTCATAATTACATGTATCTATTTAGGGAGACTTACAAGAGAATAGGAGTCTTATAAAAGACCATGTGTAGTGGTTTAGCCAAATAATGCCTCCATTATGGGGCGTTTTACGACACGTGGCAGTCCAGTCAGCATGGGGCATTATTGAGGGTTATTGCAAAAGTGCCGTAGTGGGAATAATGCCCAATAACGCCCCTTCCAATCATTAAATAACTATGTTTTTATAGAGAAAAGGATAAAAAAAAATAAGAAAATGAAACTTATACAGTTGGACCACTCCCATTGGCCATATGCAATTCTCAGTTGGAGCTATTCAGCGTTATTATAAAAACGCCAGAATCAATTTTTTGAATTTTTTTTTTAAAAAACGCCCGGGTGAAATGGGTGGAGGGCGTTTTTTGGCGTCTTTTTTGATTTTTTTTTTTTAAAAACGCCCCACTACAGGGGGTCTAAAGAGGGTAGGGGTGGTTATCACTCACCACCCATTTATCACTCACAACATCCAATCAATTTCCGTCATGTCATCAACCATTATTCCATCACTCACAACCTTTTTTAGTGAAAATGCTCATCACTCACAACACCTAATAATAAACCCTCACACCCCCTCACATCCTTCTTTCCCTCACGTGTCAAATAAATAACGGAAATTGAAATTCACGCGTGGAATTTGAGCAGTGGCGGTGGTTTGTTTGCATGTATCACGCGTGAAAGTTGTTTATCACGGGGAGTTTTTCTCCCACCACGGGTCTCCTAAGGGGGGTAGAGGCGCCCATCATTCATCACTCACTCATCACTCACAACTTTCAATCAAGTTCTGTCATGTCATCAAGCATTATTCTCCATCACTAGTGATAGATTTTAGTGGAAATGTCCATCACTTGTGATTGAATTCCATCACTCACAACCTCTTTTTTTTGTTTTTAAATTATAAATTAACAATAAAACAAAAAAAAATATAAATTTTATTTAAATTAAAAACAATATTTCTAGAAATAAGAAGGAAAAAAACCATAATTTGAGTACACTTGCTTTGATGGCATTGACCAGCAAGTGAAAGGGAATATATTAATAAAAATTATATAAAGAATGTGACAACTTCATCTTCTTCTTTGAATCGATTTCATCTTCTTCTTTTAAAACACAGTGACCATTCAAAAATTTATCTTTTTATTTTAAAACACAGTGACCAGCTCCAAGTTCAAATTTTCAAGTTTTCAACAAGTGAAATATACAACGCGTTTAAAAGTTCACGCGTTAAACTTAGGGGTGGCGACGGTGTGCGTGATGCTTCCACGCGTGATGGAGTGGTGAAAACGGGGCCCCCCGTCCCCCCTAAGGGTCAAAGTTAACTTCCTAATATACGTTCTATTACACCCCATAGTCAAAGCGAGACGTCTGGAATTGAAGTCATCAAAGAGAACTCGCAGTAGCCCTTTCGTAAAGATGTCAGCGATATGGTATCCCGATGGAACATGTAGAACTCGAACCTGGCCACGTTGAACTTGCTCATGAACGTAGTAAATGTTGAGTTCAATGTGCTAATTTGTGCGTTGATGTTGCACGTGATTGCCGGATAGGTAGATGGTGCTAACATTGTCGCAATATATAAGAGTTGCACGAGTTAGTGAGTGATGAAGTTCAAATAATAGATTGCGTAGCCAACATATTTCTGCAACAACATTGGTGTTTTGGTCAAAAATCTTTTTAAGGATAATGTAACCAAATTTTTTTGTGAGGTAGAGTGCTTGATTGAATGAAACAAATAATGAACGAGAAATGTAGCTAATGCACGATGATTTATACGAGGAAAAACCCTTGATCACTAATAGATCACCGGCACAAAAACCTCGGGTGGTGAAAACTATCAACCACCAACTATAATATCCAATGAATATGAATACAACTTCGAATGTTGATCGAGTGTGGTACAAAGGAAATCGCTAAGAGTGTTTGAGTGTAAGCTTTGTGCTTGTTGTGTGTGTATGTGAATGTGAGTTGTTGGCCTATATCACTCGATTAACCCCTTTTGAATAACAATAACAACTAAGTCCTACATATATATGACATATCTACATATCGATGAATATATATTATCTATTATTGTAGATCAATAAATGGATAAAAAAAGTGAAGAAGGTAACTTTTGTTCTAAAATTGATGAATAAAGGATACAAAAAAATAATGCATGCTATGGAGGATGATGATGTAAAGGTTAATCAAAGACTTAAAAAAGGTTGTTTGTTATTTAATAATACAGTTGGGAAGATATGCACATGTGCATCACTTTATAAAATGATGTTGTCATTTGTATGCACATATGCATTTTGGTTAATTTTATCTGGTGGTTGATAGTTTGGTTATATTTGTTTGTTTCTGATATAATATATTGTTTGATATGGTATGAAGGTTGGTGATACGCATTTGTATAGTTTGAAATATTATACATATTGGCAATATATTACCAATGGTAGTGTACATGGAAGTGAAATTGTATATTATTGGTAATGTATTATGGATGTAGTGTAGATTGAAGGGAAATTATATAGGTGTTGTCAATAAGTATGAAATATGCACATGTGAATTAGTAATTGTTATTCAAGAAATATGAAATATGCACATGTGTATCAGTAATTGTTATTCGGTTAAAAAATAAAATAAATAAAAATATTAATTTTTTTATATATAAAAAGTTGCGATTTTTAATGGAAAATCTAAAAAAAAAAAAATTGTGTGATTTTTAAGCTTTTTTAAGTAGTTTTAGTTGTGTTCACACTATTTCTTGTGGTTCTCGCAATAAAGCCTGGTTGCTGTGACATCTGTGTCTCTACAACCATCATACAAATTCAAATCCAATTAAATCTTGTGTTTCATTCTAGGAATTTGTACAATTACATGTGACGTTTGCACATATCATTCCTAGTTTAAATTTAAGCTTAAATTGCTTTCTAGAAAATTATACGCGAACTGATGCGTAAACGTAATCAGTTAAACGCGACAAACACTTTGGAACAGTGACATAGGCTTAACATACCTTAAGTAACCTTTACATAACTTAGAAATAAGTTTTGGAGGGTTTGGTGTGTCAAAAACAAGTTTATTCGATCGCATGGACTATTTACGACAAACTGCGAAAGTATGCCGATTCGTATAGTAACAAACATTTCGGAACTTGATCATAAGCTAAACATACCCTAAATATCATTTACATATCTTAGAAATAGGCTTTGAGGGGTTCGGTATGCGAAAATATGCTTATTTGATCAATAGGGACTAAAAGCGTCAAAAATGCATAAGTTTGCATTTACGCGCATATCTTACGTTCTGAACATATCCGGACATCCAAAAATTTTTAATCATTAAAATATTTTATTTTAATGATTGGAATTCAAAAATACCATTCGTCGCGTAATTTGGATCGTTTTCGCGTCTGTTCGAGTTTTTGTCGTAATTAACCGAATAACGCAACTGTACGACCAAACGAACCGACATCCGAGATGTTTTCAAGCATATTTCATGTTTCCTATGCTTTAACTTCATTTTAGAGCCTTGAAATGGGGTTAACGGGGCTTAAAAGCATCAAAAACTGAGTTATGTGCTTCCATGGACTAAATCTGCCAAATCCTTAAACTGTTCTCGCGGGCCGCGTAATATGAGACCCATTCCTACGCGGGGCGCGACAGACTGCCCAGACAGAAACATTGAATCTGGTTCAGCAGCCTGTTTCCACTAGTTTTAACCCCTGATTTGGCATACCATTAGCTTGTTTTTTAGCTCCCCTTGTATTAGAAACTATTGATCCTTGCAAAAACACATGTAATGTTCTTGTGAGTTCAAAGTTCCTATAAATACCCATCAAGTTCATTCTTGTTCCTTGCTCAAATTGATCTAATTTGCTCTAAGTTGAAGCTAAGGCTTCATACCTGAGTATTTTAGTTCAATTCTTCCCACCCTTTGTAAGCTTCTTTCATGCTTGTTTATGCTTTTCAAGCATGAAAGTCAAATAGCGTTTGACTTTCTACTTTGACCATGAATTGGTCAAGTCAAAGTTCAATCGAACTTTGCAACGTGAGTGTAATCACGATGGTTATAGTCCCTTGTGACTATACCTACTTATTACCACGTCGATTAGTCGAAGTGACGAGTCAAAATTTCGGTCAAAATGCCGATTATGCGCATTTTGCAACGAAGCTATTTTCGGGTATCAAAACACTTTGTTTTGATATCCAACTTGTTTTCTAACTTAGTTAAACATGTTTTAACATGTTTAACTCGTCACTTTTAGTCTATAGGGTCGTAAGTCAAGCGGTCTGGACAACCACTTAGACTTTCGAACCCGACCCGTTTCCAAGCACATTTAGTGACCATAGTTGTATAGGGAATAACCTTCCAAGGTTATACCTTATGGTCACTTAGTTTAAATTTAGTTGTATGATATGTAGTTTATATGCCTTAGGTAAATGACCAAAATGCCCTTTTCATGCATAATTTGAATTTAAGCATATGTAACTTAAATTTTGTCACTTAAACTGATTATGCAACATATTTAAACATGTTAGGGCATATAATACTTGTCATAGGACTAGTTAGGCGTCTCGAACGCGCATTCGCACGAACGACACGTTAAAGTAGCGTAGACTACCTTAATGGGTCATAACGGGTCGTAAGCAATTAGGATAGGTTCCGATTTAGAATGTAGGCCTGGTTAAACTATATCACATGAGTTCCAATACTCATTTGGTTTACGAGACCTCATTCTACCCGATCTTCCGATTTAGGTACCGATTATTTAACATAGTGATTCCATACTAGGTGCCACTTGATTCCTTGATTTCCGAGCTTTGTTAGGACACTTAATCAAGGATACTTGCAATCTCAAGTGAGTACATAGTCCCCTCTTTTACGTTTTCAAATGTTTTGGGGTGATACATATGTGCCGATACGCAATTTTCATGATTTCAACTATATAATTACACATGCATAGTACTTATCTTTTGATGAATTGAACTATTATCCATGGCTTAAACACTGATTTCCAAAGTTTGTTACAACTATTTGTTCATTTATACTGTTACTTATACATTCATTAACAATGATCAAGCCGATTGGTAGTACGATATAGCGCTATAGGACTAGACACCCCATTCCTGTTGTATGGAATGTCAGAAACCAAAATTTTAACCAAATAGAATTTGCCTTTGTGGTATTTCTATAGTCTCTAAAGTGTAGTTTGATGCACTAAGGTTTGAATGTATTACCAAATCGCGATATATGGTATATTTCGATATACTACCAACGTGATACAGTTTTGCTAAAGCATAATTTGATATGCTACTGTTTACTAAAGTATAGTTTGATATACTACCAAACCACGATTTAGGTATGTTCCGACATACTACCAACGTGATATTATTTACTAAAGTATAGTTTTACCGACTTTGCTATTTTATAAACTAAAGTATAAGTTGATATACTACCAAAGCATAGTTGATATGCTACTTCTAAAACCAAAGTATGATTTGATATACTACCAATGCTTATATTCTTAAACCAAAGTATATTTATGATATACTACCAAGTATATTATTTCAGAAACCTAAGTATATTTTGATATACTATATGTTTAACTATTTTATAACTAAAGTATATTTAGATATACTACTTATCCACTTATCTCAAAACCAAAGTATATTTTTGTATATACTATAAACCTTTTACCAAAACGACGCATTTTAGAAACAAAACTTTTACAAGGATTCGTGGCTATTTTTTAAAACGTAAAACCTTTTCTTGTGTTATCCTAATCCATGAATCAAATTCACAAATCCTATATTACTCACATGCATTTTTATGTTGACGTACCTATTTTCACATATGTTTCAGGTGCTGCTACGTGATGATTGTTGATGCATGCTACACATAGGATGGACCCGTGCCTTAGCGACTTTAAAACTTGAGAGATAATTATTTGTATTTATCTTATTTGTAATAAAACAATGAGTTCATTAATGAAATAAAACCAATCTTTAACCACCATGTGTTGTGAAACAATGATTCTGTTATGACACTCCCCGAGGTTTCCGCCACGGTTTGTTGTTTTACGCGGTTGGGGTGTGACAGAAAAGTTGGTATCAGAGCTCATGGTTATAGGGAATTAGGTTATTAGTAATGCTTTGACTTAGACTATAACCTTCCTAGGACCCTAACACAAGTTATCTTGTGTTTAGTCTTAAAACAATACCGTCGCCTATCTTTAGGTGACAACCACAACAAAAACACAAATTACACATCTGTTTTGAAAACCAATCATCTATTCCTGGATGATTTATTATAAGGTTTTGAACCTTCAAAGTTTTCAAAATTTCGTCAAAGTTTGGGCCTAAATAATGTGAACACGTGCAATCTGGAAGGGTGGATGTCTGTACCTCGAGTTTTCTGTCTAAGGCTAGAGTGTTCGTACAAATCCACATAATCGGACCAGTCACTCTTACCTGGGAACTCTTGGGGTGAGTGTCCACTTATAGGCTAAAGCATGTCTTCGCGATACATTATTATGACCCGTTTACTTTGATTAGTCACCTTATTGTTTGTTTGTTTTTTTAACGAACAAATGATCACAATCCTTATGCCTTACCGATATTCTTTTAAGCATTCAATTTTTACTATCCGATATCATCTCACTTGTTTTTTTTTCATGTTTCTTTGCTCTTGGAGAATGCCTCCTCGACGTGACCCAACACAGGATGCCGCCATGGCAGCCTTAATCACTCAGCAAAACGCTGTTGTACTCCCAAATCTGATAACCCAGATAAACCAAGCAAACAACAACAATAACAACAATGCTCTGTGCAACTATAAGCAGTTCAATTCAGCTAAGACACTCACATTTACTGGGTCTGAAGGGGCCACTGGGCTCCTACAATGGTTTGAGAGTCTCGAAAGTGCGTTTCGTCATGTACAATGCCCAAACGGGCGAAAGGTTGAGTTTGCATCGAGCGTATTCCAGAAAAGAGCACTTACATGGTGGAACGGTGTAATGAGGGATAGGGGTGCCGACGTGGCAATGGCACAAACCTGGGAAGAGCTTCGAGCTCTAATGATGAAGGACTTCTGTCCTCGTTATGAACTCAGGGCATTGGAAAGGGAATTCGACGATCTTAAGCAAGACAGCGGTGAACATCGAGCCTACGCGATCTTAAGCAAGACAGCGGTGAACTTCTGTCCACGTATTCCAGAAAAGAGCACTTACACTGACTGTTATGAGGAACTGAGCCTGTTATATCCTACCATGGTTACGCCTTTGGATAAGGCGATCGAAAAGTACATTGATGATCTCCCTGACCCAGTTCAGGACATTGTTACTAGTAACAACCCTACTACCGTCAGACAGGCCATTGAACTATCCGCTACCTTGACTGAATCTCAGATCAGGAAGGGTAAGTTTTTCCGAAAGGGTGACCAGAAATCATCTGACGAGTCTGCACAAGAAAAACCAAAGGATAAACAGACTGAGTCCTCCAAAAAGTCGAAGAAGCGTAAGACTTCACAAAACTTCGCAGTAGTTGCTCAGAATAATCAGGTTGCACCAAACCAGCCAGCACAACCTCGTACTAGGAAAAACTACGTTGGTATTGCACCTTTGTGCAACAAATGCAACCGTCATCATCTGGAACAAACACAGTGTCACAAATGTACCCACTGTGGGCGATTGGGACATTTGGTCAATACATGTCGTTATGCTATCCAAAACCAAGCTGCTGCAAATCCTGTTGCTGCTCAAGAACCATATCCACCTGGATCGTGCTACAACTGTGGTGATCTTACTCACTATCGGAACAATTGTCCCAGGCTTGTTAATGCGAATCCAGCATGTGGACGAGTATTTAACATAAACGAGGCAAACGCAAATGACAATGCAGCAGTGAACAATTAGACTTTTGTATTTTCCCTGTTGTTATCTTTGACGCTTGAAACAAATAAGTTGATATATAAATAAATTTGTTGTTTCAATTTTATTTTACAAAACTGATACAATTGTGTGTATGTGTGACATACCCCTACGATGCCGACACCAAGGAACCATGTTCCTTGCAAGACAAACTACTCATGTGGTTCTTTCATTTTTATGATCACTCGCGATCTCCCAGAAAATCCGAAGTACTCGTTTCTTGTAAGAAACAAAGTACAGGGTATAAGTTACAAAATTCTTGAACAGATACTTGAAATACCATTTCAAATCTTTGATTTAATATCTAAAGGTACTTTCATAAATCCTTAATTGGACCTATGCTATATAACTATGTACATGATTATCAAGAACATTTCTGCTTTGTATGTTGACTTAACATGCCTAGCACATTGATTTCAAGGACCCTTTTTGCATCATATGCTGACTTAGCATATCTAGCACCTTGATTTCATGTATACTTCACTTCGTATGTTGACCTAACATACTTAGTACATGAATTTCAAAACATTTTCACTGCGCAATCCTCACAGGATCTTCCTATCTTTATAGTTAGATCCTTATGGATGTTTGAAGCGCAAAATCAAAAGTCCTTAATTGGATTCCTTGTGTGCTTTAATATGAACGTTACGATACAACCAAGACAAAACCAAATCCTTATAAGATCTTCCTATCTTCATAGTTAGATTCTTGGGGATGCTTAAAGTACCAATTGACGTCCTTGATTGGATTTCTGGTATAACCTAAATGCATTCATACAAGTTAATGAACGAGCTAATTAGGTTGACGACTGTGCGATTATGTGATTATGTGTTTATGTGTAATTCTAAAGCTCGCTATCTAAGTCCTGGTAGAATCTTCCGTATTGTCATATGTTAGATTCTCAGAAGGATACTCAAAGTACTATCTTAAATTCCTTAAGGGGCTTTTCTATGCGAATAGTAAGAACCTTGGATTCCAAAGTGCTATTCCAAAACGATTATTTGATTCAAAGTTAAAAAGATCCTTTAAGTGATCTATTTAAAGAGATCATACAACGGTCTAGTTAAAGAGATCATGTGTTGATCTAGTTAAAAAGATCGTTCGTTGATCTAGTTAAAAAGATCCTTTGGTGGTCTAGTTAAGTCATTACATGTTTGTTCGATTGATTTTTCCCTACGCATTATGAAATAAACTGTGTGGACTGTGCAAGGAATTACGTAATTATGGATGCATACATAATTGTGGAATTCAGTGCACAGAAACCACAGCAAGTTTTGTCATGTGTTAAGACCTATAGTGATAAGAATAACGAAACAGGAACAATGTAGAAGGGGCATGGTGGATACGCCGCTGGTACTTCCTATATATAAGTGTTCCTTATTACATTACGAGCGTAACGTTATTTAAATTACTAGAAGTCCTGGACCTTGACCAATGTTATTTTATCTTACACTCTCCAACTCCAATTTTGAACACATACAAGTTTCCTATAATAGTCTTCATAGAAAACATTCTTCCATCCATTGTTCGAAACTCCAAAGTTCATACAATTTTTTTTTCTGCAACAAGGACACCACTTTGACAATTAACAAAATTCGCTAAGAATCCAAACATGGCCCAGAGTTTTACTTAGGGAACGGAGAATTCATTCGAAAGCGAAACAATCACATTTGTTTTCACAGGTTTCCTCTAAAATTAAATTTTGGGACGAAATTTCCTAAAGTATGGGAGACTGTGACATCTGTGTCTCTACAACCATCATACAAATGCAAATCCAATGAAATCTTGTGTTTCATTCTAGGAATTTGTACAATTGCATGTGACTTTTGCACATATCAATCCTAGTTCAATTTTAAGCTTTAAATCGCTTTCTGGAAAGTTATATGCGAACTGATGCGTAAACATAATCAGTTTAACTCGAAAAACACTACGTAATAGTGACATAGGCTTAGCATACCATAAATAACCTTTACATAACTTAGAAATAAGTTTTGGAGGGTTTGGTGTGTCGAAAACAAGTTTATTCGATCGCAGGGACTATTTACGACAAACTGCGGAAGTCTGCCGATTCGTATAGTAACAAACATTCTGGAACTTGATCATAAGCTAAACATACCCTAAATATCCTTTACATATCTTAGAAATAGGCTTTGAGGGGTTCAATATGCGAAAATATGCTTATTTGATCAATAGGGACTAAAAACGTCAAAAAGTGCATAAGTTTGCATTTACGCGCATATCTTACGTTCTGAACATATCCGGATATCCAAAAATTTATGTAATCATTAAAATATTTTATTTTAGTGATTGGAATGCAAAAATACCATTCGTCGCGTAATAGGGACTAAAAGCGTCAAAAAGTCCCCTCTTTTACGTTTTCAAATGTTTTGGGGTGATATGTGACACCCCAGGAAAACCAGGAAAACCATGCAACTTAACTAGCTTCCTCAGTGAGTACGTACCAAATTTCGGGAAGAAATTTCTTTCAAGTTGGGGATAATGTGACAACTCGTATTTCCGAACTTATGCATGTGCTTAATGTAACGTATGTGAACTTGGTGTAATTATTTGATATGCTAATTTAATGAATGTTATGTTTGATATGTGCTATGTGTAATATATGTATGTATGCAAACGAGCCCAAAACGCACAACTCTCGACCGATCGCACAAGCCCATTCGGGCCTTACTCTTTGTACACGGATCAATGGGCAGCCCAAATGAGGGTTCGGCCCACTCTCTTATGCGCATAACACTTAGGGTGTTAGTAACCATCTCACACTTTACCAAAACACTTTACACACACAAACCCTAGCTCTCTTCCTTCTCTCTAGAACTCGACGGCAACACACACCTTCCCATCAAAGATTTCTTGGGTTCGGATCACCATCTCTGTTTGATCCTTCTAATCGGTTAGTGCTTTAATTATTGATTTTATGAGGTTGTGATTCATATGTTCCTTCGTGATGCTTTACGGATGAGATACGATTGATTTGTGTTATAAATAGATGATAAGCGTCTCACATGTATGATGCTATTGATCGACATAGGATTATCAAAACATATGATGCAACTAACGATCTAGATTTAGAATCGGATATATATATATATATAATCGGCTGTTGTGATATGATATTCGAAGTGGTTGTAGGATGATTAGTATTGCATGTTGATATAAGAGTTGCTAGCCTAATGACACGGATTGAATGTTTGATTATTGTTCATAACTATGATTATCTAGGGTTCATGAGAATTTATTAGAATATGCTCAGTTTGATCGATTATATGTTAAATGGATAGTTAGAAATTTGTTAATTGATAAAGTGTAAAGAAGGAAACTGTTGAAAGTTTGTAACTGATTGCATGAAATCCGGATATTTAAACTGATCGCACAAGGAGTCCAGTCGCACAAGATGATCCAGTCGCACAAGAGGTCCCCAGTCGCACAAGGCTGTTGGATCGTACAAGTTGTTATGTTTGCTTAACTGTTGGTCCAGGTATACATGTTGGGTTGGGCTAGTTCGGATCGCACAACCCAAAATGGATCGCACAAGTCGACCGGATCGTACAAGCCGTCCGGATCGCACAAGACCTATATTTATTAATTGGGCCGTATGTATGTTGGATCGGGTTGTTAATTGGGCCCGATGTTTTACTGAATCGCACAACATGTTGTGGATCGCACAAGGCTGTGCTGAACGCACAACATGTTGGGCCGCCTGTTTATTGGGCTTTACATTTGGATCGTACAAGTATCGGATGTTATGGAATTGACTGCTAATATGTTTACGTGCACTGTGTGTTTGCCATGATCGATATGTGTTAATCACCTGCTAGCTTATGTGATACTTATGTGCACAACTTGAAACCAAAACCTGACTTGTATGGTAACCATGTTAGGACGTGGTTGACCACTAGCAGCTAGACTTGACCCTTCTGTGTATCTGCCGAGCAAACGAAGGTGAGTTCACACTCTTACCAAGGCATGGGATTCCCACGGTCGGGAATGGGTTTGGAAGATTTCTTATACTTAAGTTAATATCGGGATTTTGTACTTTGGGCCTCGGGAGAGGAAGGTTATTGATAGATACTGCTAGACTAGTGATACAAATACTTCTCTTCGCACACACGCCGGGAATGGCTGCGATAATAGAACCAATCTTCGCACACATGCCTGGAATGGCTGCGAACCATACACTAAACTTCGCACACATGCCGGGTGGGCTGCGATACAAATATACCTAGTCTAGAATACTTGGGAAACTCCCACTAATCTTCGCACACATGCCTAGAGGGCTGTGATACAAATGCATACGATACATGGATTACTAAACAAACATACGATTTACAATACGATTACTATAACTGAACAAACCAATGTGAACTCGCTCAACTAGTTGTTGACTCTCTGTTACATGCCTTGCAGGACCTTAGGTACTTATGGAGCTTGCACGGGAGGCGCGGTCGTTGTGGACATGGATCGTGGATGTTTTGCTAAACTCTTATGACAGTTGAAAACTTAATAATGATGGATTTTATACTATGCTTCCGCTACTTAAACTATGTTATTTGAACACCTTTCATATTGTGGGTTGATATACACTTACGTTTATTACTACTTATTATGTTCGATATGATTGGTGGCTTGATCCTGGTCATGTCACGCCTCCATGCGGTGGTACTCCGCGTGTGGATTTTAGGGGTGTGACAGATTGGTATCAGAGCCATTGGTTATAGAGAACTTGGTTTTAATAAGGGAAAAACGTTTTTATTAAAACCAGACTATAACCAGAACAGTGCTCTCAACGATCCACAACGACGCTTCGCTCCACGTGCAAGACTCAACATGCTAGGTAATATGGTATACGTTATATTGCCTACTTGCTATATTACATAGAACTTTGCTCAGGGTATGCTTAGATACACATAACCACTATTTCTTGAGAACACTTGTATGCTTACTCTCTTCTGTCATCGCACTTTTCACGAACCTCTCTCTTACTTATGTTATCTTTCCTATGAAGATCATGTCTGGACGTATTAACATGACTCAAGCCCAGTTGACGGCTCTCATTAACGAGCAAGTTGCTGCGGCACTTGCAGCCGCCCAAGCAGGAGGTATACCCTGCAGTTGTAACTCACGCTAGGATCTCTAGATCCTACACTCCTAAAACCAACTCTTGTGTTTAACCTTGTCCTATTCTTATACACAATAGGTCAACACGCTCAGCAACCTGTTTGCACTTTCAAGAATTTCATGGACTGCCGTCCAAGCACGTTTAGTGGCACTGAGGGAGCAGTGGGACTCCTCCATTGGTTTGAGAAGCTCGAGTTGGTGTTTGAAATGTGTGAATGCCCTGAGGCTCGCAGGGTGAAATACGCCACTGGTACTTTGGAAGGAATTGCGCTGACTTGGTGGAACGCGCAAGTTCAGATTCTAGGGCTGGCAGCTGCTAACGCCACCCCTTGGAACGATTTCAAGGAACTCATCAAACGGGAATACTGCACATGTGATGACATCCACAAGTTGTAAGTGGAGCTCTATCATCTGAAAATGACAGGATCGGAAATTGAAGCTTATCCGAAACGGTCAAACGAGCTGGCCATCTTGTGTCCAACCATGGTGGACCCTCAAATCAAGCGCATTGAGTTGTACCTCAAGGGTCTAGCATCAGAAATTCAGAGCCATGTGACATCGGCTGACCTCGACAATTCCAAGACATTCAGCGTCTTGCTCATCGCCTCACGGATCAGGCAGTGGAACAGAACAGGCTGCCAAAACGTAGCAGCGCAACTACTACCGCTACCACTTCTGCTACTCCTGCTACTCCTAGTGACAACAAGCGGAAATAGGATGGGGATTCCAGCAAGGGCTCAGCTACCGTTCAGTCTCAAGCACAGCAGTAGCGCAAGAATAGTGATTACCAGAGCCCGGGTCAGCAAACTTTTGGTGGTCAGGGGCAGGGTGGATATCGGGGAATTCACCCACTGTGTAACAGGTGCAACAGACACCACAGTGGTCAGTGCCGCAAGGGCCGCTGTCAGAGATGTCTCAAGATAGGGCACGAAGCTAAAGATTGCAGGAGCTCACGACCTGCGAATCAGAACCAACAACAACCACCAGCTCCTCAAAACCAGCAGCAGCAACAGCGAAGCAACAAGGGATGCTTTCAGTGTGGTACTGAAGGTCACTTCAAGCGGGATTGCCCCCAGTTGAACCAGAATCGCAACAACAACAACAATCAGGGCAATGGGAATAACAACGGTGGAAACAATAATGGCAATGAAGCTAGGGGACGTGCATTTGTGCTGGGGCAGGGAGAAGCAAGGAACGATCCCAACGTGGTAATGGATAAGTTTCTCCTCGACGACTTTTATGTTACTGTATTTTTTGATTCGGGTGCGGATACAAGTTATATGTCCCTAAAAGTTAACCAAATGTTAAAACGTGCACCAACTCCCTTAAACACCAAACATGTCGTAGAGTTAGCTAACGGTAAAAGTCTGGAGGCCACACACATAGTACAGGGTTGTAATCTTATCCTCGCTGGTCAGACTTTTTCTATTGATCTCATTCCCATAGCTCTGGGTAGTTTCGACATCGTCATTGGAATGGACTGGTTATCCCAACATCACGCAGAGATCCTATGTAAGGAGAAGATAGTTCGTATTCCTCGTTCTGTTCAAGAACCTCTCGTGGTTCAAGGCGACAAGAGTGGTGCCGTGGTTGGCATCATCTCCTTCCTGAAGGCCCAGAAGTGTTTGCGTAAGGGCCACACTGCCATTCTGGCACTTGTTACTGATGCATCAGCAAAAGAAAAGAAATTGGAAGATATTCCAGTTGTACGTGACTTTCCTCAGGTGTTTCCTGAAGATTTACCTGGTCTACCGCCTCATCGCCAGGTCGAGTTTCAAATCGAGCTAGCACCAGGAGTAGCACCGATAGCACGTGCACCGTATCGCTTAGCTCCATCAGAATTGGAAGAACTATCGACACAGCTACAAGAACTCTTGGATAAGGGATTTATCCGACCTAGCTCTTCGCCCTGGGGAGCTCCAGTATTATTCGTGAAAAAGAAAGAAGGTACCTTCAGGATGTGCATTGATTACCGTGAACTGAACAAGGTGACAGTGAAGAACCGCTATCCTCTTCCACGTATTGATGACTTATTTGACCAGTTGCAAGGGTCAAGTTACTACTCAAAGATTGATTTGAGGTCAGGTTACCATCAGTTGAGAGTCCGGGATGAGGACGTCTCCAAAACAGCATTCAGAACCCGTTACAGCCACTATGAGTTTCTTGTCATGCCATTCGGGTTGACAAACGCACCGGCAGTCTTTATGGACCTTATGAACAGGGTGTGAAAGCCCTACCTCGATAAGTTTGTGATTGTATTCATCGACGACATCCTGATCTACTCTAAGAGTCAGGAGGAACACGAGCAGCATTTGCGACTTATTTTGAAGCTCCTTCGAACAGAACAGTTATACGCGAAGTTTTCGAAATGCGACTTCTGGCTTCGTGAAGTCCACTTTCTAGGCCATGTGGTAAATAAGGATGGGATCCATGTTGATCCATCCAAGGTAGATTCGATCAGGAACTGGCCTGCACCACGTACACCAACGAAAATACGCCAATTCTTGGGTTTGGCGGGTTATTACAGACGATTCATTAAAGACTTCTCAAAGATTGCACAGCCGCTTACGCTACTGACACAGAAGGGTGTCACCTACCGTTGGGGTAATACTCAGGAAACCGCTTTTCAGCACTTAAAGGATAGACTTTGCAGTGCACCTATCCTCTCATTGCCAGAGGGCACGGACGATTTTGTGGTCTATTGTGAAGCATCGATACAGGGGCTTGGTTGTGTATTGATGCAACGGGATAAAGTTATTGCTTACGCTTCGCGCCAACTCAAGGTTCACGAACGGAACTACACAACGCACGATTTAGAGCTGGGAGCTGTTGTTTTCGCGCTCAAGATATGGCGACACTACTGTAGGTCCCTCGGAGGTTGAGGATAAACCTATTCCTTGTTATGTTTAACACACTAGCAAGTGCGGAATCCAAGCTAGAGTGCAAACCGTAGTTTAGATGAAAGCAAAGTAACAAGAGAAAGAGTAGACAAGCAATATATCAAAGTTTTCTCTTGTATTTCAGTGGACACGATTACAGCCCTTGACCAAACTGAAATGCTCTCTTACAAGACCTTGGTTCACTCACAATGCTCTCACAATATCTCCGAATGACTTGCTGTGAAGTGAAACCTACATGGGATATATATACCCATAACAGTTAACATGCACGAAGGATAAGGAGTTCTGGTCGAAGGATCATCTATCGACCAGAATGTCCATCGAAAGATTCCGAAGGATCCATATATACCTCGAAGGATGATATATCCTTCGAGGTCCATAAGTATCCAACGAAAGATGTCTTTCGAGGTCATCGAAGGATACATAACATCCTTCGATGACATCCTTCGAAACATAACAATCTTACACATAATGTTGACTGTTTGGCCAAGTCAAACCAGGAGGATGGTTGACTTGGTCAAACATTTAGTCAAACACTTAAACAAATACAACAAAAGATGTAAACACGACAGACAAAAGACATCGTTTTATATATTACAAAATACAGACAAAGTACAGACACAAGTGCACCAACAAACTCCCCCTTGGCTGTAGCTTTGTCTCGGTCTTCGTGTCTTTAAGTCTCTGACGTCCTTTCCACTGTCAAATGATGTGATGACCATGCACTTTCTGCGTTGACCAGCAGATTGAAGCAGTACAAGGCCATCTTCTGAAACTTCATAGCTTGATCTCGATCCCGAACCATGTAGTTTATCTCATGATCCTTCAGAACAATAATATCCGATCTAGACATGTTAGTAATCCACATCGGATCTATTATTCTAAAGTTCTCCTGATTATCTCTGAATAGGATCACGGCTTCACCAGTATCCGCGTCATAGACCCAGCAACGAAAGTTTCCAAGAAAGTCGGTCTTCATCTTGAGCAACGGTATCTTCTTCATCACTTTAGGAGGATCATACACCAACCGATAGCGAGCAGTGTTTGTTTCTGGATCAAGTGTAAATCTGATCTGCTAGTATCTGGGAAACTGTGGCTTGTACAGAGGATCCTTCCAACCCCTTCTCCTTTCCAACCTGATTTTCTTAGCAAAGAGATCCACCATCTTTTCTTCGTCTCGATTGATAACATCTAGTTGAGCTAACACTGCAACATCATAGTACGGAAGTGAGAGAATACTGAGGAGAGTTCTGAAATACTGAAGACCAGTTTCTCTTTTCACGACCATGCAGTGAAGTTCCTTGACGAACATCCAACTAATAATGCGACCCCGAGCCCGATTCTTCTCCAGCCTCATATAGTTAACCTGGTCCAACGGAGCGAGCGGAGGAGGATTCCTAGCAAGGAAATCTGCTCGCCATTCATTCACTGTTTTCTCACGGTTTTCTTGAGCTGTTGGTGAATCAGAAGAAAGATTGGCGAACTCTGCAGTCTTTTCAGCCACAAAATCATCATCAAGAGCATTCACCTCCGCATTGTCCTTTCCAACATATACAGGACGTTCAGGATCAGAACTGATGAAGATTTCTTCAATTGTAGAGAAATCAGTTTGATCCTGTTCCAACGGAGTAGCATCAATCATACTCACAGCAACTTCATCCAAATCAGTCAAGATCAGTATTTGTTCATCAGACATTTCAGAAATAAACTCTCCCTCTTCCAGCAGTTCACCCGTGACAGGATGTTACTTCTGAGAACCTGAGGATTCAGGGAGATCTGCAAATGTTTCTGGTTCCAGACTAATCTGTTCAGGCCCGGTAGACGTTTCCAGTGTTTCTGTCTGTTCTGATGGGCCAGTGGTAGCTGTTGGAGGAGCAGAAGGAGTATCCTGAGATGTACCAGATCCACCTGCAGCACCGGATGCAGTGGCACCGGAACCTGAGGCAGTTGTTTGATCTGGATTAGCTGCATCATCATCTTTATCATCCTCACGCCTTGAGGGAACTATCCCTAACGTACTGCACCTTTCACTCCACAATGTACCAACCTTGGAATGAATCTTATTAAAGTTTGCATACATGGGTTTGAAGGCTTCCATTAGTCTATCATCACGACTACTTACCTTCTCCCTTAACGCTTTCGCCTGAGTCTCCAAATTAGTACCATGCCTTTTCATAATTTCGACCTCCCTATCTCGTGCCCTGTTCGCCTCTTTTAACCTTTCAATTTCTTCGGCCTGTTCCTTGATCTTGATATTCTGAGCGTCAACAATTGAACACAGCTTGTTGTGTGCCATTACATCCTGTTTTCGCTGGACACGATATTCTTCAATTGTTCTTGTGTGTCGACCAACTATAGAACCCAATTCACTGACTTGTTCAATCAGGAATTGTATCTTGTCAGCTTCAGAAAATCCAGATAAGGTTTCTGCCAGAGTTGGCCGTGAAGGCTCAGGTCCAGAAGAACCAGACTGACCAGCCTGACCCGAAGCACCTGTAGGACCAGATATAACGAGAGAGGGTCGGGCACGTGTACCTGAGGCGGGAGTTGCAGGCGGCTGTTGATCAACAGTCACCGTGCGCGTCCCAGAGGACCTCTGAGGAGAAGACATTAGCTCCAGCGTCTCTTTTTCAGTCAGTTGATCACTAACAAGAGGAAGCTGTTGCTCAGGAGCAGATGAAGGCTGAATAGAAACTGGAATAGAGGAATCACCAGCAGTTTTCTTTGATGAACGAACACCCTGTCTTTTTGCTTTCCTCTTTCTAACAAAACCCGGAGAAGTAAGGATATAATCCTCATCCCTGTCAGATTCTCCAGTTCTAACTGTCTTCTCTATTCGCACAAACCGGGGATTCCCGCGACTATCAAAGACCTTCTTCATCCCTGGAGGAGGAGGATTATCATCCTCAGACGATGAACCATCGTCACCAGAACATCCTTCCTCTTCAGAAGACGAGCTACTTTCATCAACTAGCTTCCTCGCTTCATCCACCTTTCCTTTGCCTTTGTCAGTCGCAACAGTACCGGACTGACTAGCAACACCACCAGCACCACCTGCACTACCACCTGTTTCAACAACCACAGTACCACCATCACCACCTGCACCAGTACTAGCATCAGGATCTACAAACAATCCCTGAACGTCTTCTGCAGCAACATTGACATCAACCTCAACACGTGTTGCAGCACTAGAACTGCCAGCAGACTTCCTTGTTGCTTTGATTCCATGTTTAGCCCCGAGCTGCGTATCAGCCAAAGCGATTAACTTTGGCTCTTCATTATCAGAATCGCTCGCGTCTCGACGCCATCTGTTGTCCTGCGGTGCCTCGTAATCGGGAATATCAAGATGACCAATAAGTTTCCTAATTGGGTCCGATTCCTTATAGGCGGCCATAGACTTGAATATCAGCAGAGTACGCTCATTCATTGGATTAACAGGTAGAACATCTGCTTCAGCCTTTGGAAGAGCAGGAATCTGATCATCAATCATCATCTGCAGAAATCTAGGATATAGCCAGAATTTGGTAGATGTTCGCTGTGTTGCTGATGGGAGTGGCCTTCGAGCGTTTTCCTTCAGATTGTCGAAGATATAGCGGGATATGTTGAACGGCTTGTTCAGAATCAGAGCCGTAAACAATCCAGTCAAATCGATTAGTGACAGATCATATCCAGAACGCTTGTTGCTCAGGCAATGAATAAGGATATGCAACAAGAGCTTGTATCGAAGCGGCATATACTTCTTGTTGATCTGATTGGCAAGAACGTCGTCGCTGTACCGCAGCCTCATCAGTAACCCCCGCTGACATTGTAAATCTATAGAAGTAGGATCTTCCGGTTGATCTCCAAGCCGTAGACTTTCTCTGATAGTGTTTTCTGTAATAACCACGGGTTTTTCAGCAACTGATGCCCTGATCACTTCCTTATTCTCTACCGTTTCAATCACAGCTGAACTCCAAAACGCCTTGATGTGCGACTGATAGGCAATGTGCTGTGTCGTGATAGCATAATTGATACGCGCCCTATGAAGATACTCCATGATTCCAGTAAACTCCGGACTGATACTGCCTTCCGGTTGTAAATACGCAGCCATGTTATGTCTAGATTCAGACATAGATTCAACTTCCGATTTCTCCTTCTTTGTTGGCTTGGCCCGTTCCTTTTTCGCTACTTTTGGTGCCATTTCTGTTCATCAAACATAGACACGTAATAAGAAAAAGTCAAACAGTCAACAAGGAATTCCACACTTAGAAAATTTTCAATTTCTTGGAAAAATTCTAAGTGTTGAACTCTTCGAAGGATCCAAATTATCCATCGAAGGATTGAATCATGGCACGAAGGATGACAATCTGTTCGAAGGATGTTAGTCAGCTCGAAAGATGTCACTTTTCTTGAAGGATGACAACCTTATCGAAGGATCATCTTTCGAATAATCAAGAATTTTGAAAGATATCTTGATCATTCGAAGGATTGATCAATCGAAGGATGATCCTTCGAGATACCTAACATCTTTCGAGACTCAACTCGAAGGATGTTGTTCAGCACATCTATCGAGGTGATGAGTCATCATCTTTCGTTTTGATTACCGGCAACTGTTCATCGGTGAGATTCCGGTGGATTTTAAGTTTAATTCCGGTGATTTGTTTTTAGTTCAAGTGTGTTTTATGCCAAACAAGAACAACATCAACACCATTTCAAACCATCAATATTTAGACCCAAACCGGACTCGAACAAACACACATGCACTGATTTGAACCATAAACCACAACCATTCCCTTGTTTAACCCAACCCAAACACCTCTGTTATCAAGATTCAAAACAAAACATGTTTCATCCAAATAATCTGATCATCATCAAAAACTTAACTCTATTCTATCAACATTAACACATTATATGAACACATTTCATCCTAAAACAAGAACAATACAGTGTAATATAATTATGATCAATTGAAGATTTCATAAAGTGTTGTTTGATTAAATGTTTGATGGGAAAGCATGATTATCCTACCGAGTGTTGTTTAAAAATCCTGATATTTCAACTGATTTTGAAAAATTTTGGCAGAGTTTCGAGAAGATGAGAGGGTTTTGGTGATGAACTTTTGAAACTGATAATGGCAAATGAAGAAGATGACCCTTTATATACCCTTACCTCGAAAGTCCAACCGCCTCGAAGGACCCAAAACCATTCGAAAGATGTAAAGGTGTCTCGAAGGATGACCTTTGGGTCGAAAGATCCATATTTGGCTCGAAAGATCCAGATATTTGAAAGATCTGGATCGAAGGATACCAGATATTTGTTGTTATCCTTCGAAAGGTATCTTTCGATCTAAACCATCTTTCAAAAGGATCTGGTCAACTCGAAAGATCAATTGGTCAAATCCTTCGTTGACCAAATCATCTTTCGACTGAGGTGATTGACTTTCGTTGACTTTCTTAACCATCTGATCTTTCGAGGGCCATTGCTTCCTCGAAGGATCAGATTTCCCACCAACACTTTGGATTTTTGGGAATTTCCAATTTAAACCTTTCAAATTTTAGAGGTTTTCAGAAATGACCATTTTGAAAAGTTGTCCGTTATGAAGTTCTGCAAAGGTTAGTTTTTTAAAGTATCTCGGCTTGTCAGGTATCGGATCGAGCACCAACATCAGTTAATCAAAAATAATATAAAATTGAAAATCTTTTTGGATTTTGTGGTTTGATAAAATAAAAGGCAACAATTTTAAAATCCTTTGAATGTTATCAAACGACATCACCGCTAATGTCGTGCTGATATGCACCAAACAACAAAAACTGTTTAAAAATAAAACAGTAAGTAAATATGTACAAACACAACAATATTTTTGCGAGTTTCTGGTGAAGAGAATCATATCAGCTAGCGGTCTTCTGTCAAAACACATTTCCTTTTAAAATTCTTTTACAGAAGTTGATAAGTATTCTACCACAATTACCGATATTGTTATCCACTTAAACTCAACAATCAAGTGTAATCATAATACAATGAGATACGTTTAAGGTATGATTTGTACTTACCGACCGGTGTTCATCCACTCACGACACATTCCCGTATCAAGGTATGCACGAGAGTTCATCTTACTGGGGAGTATACCATTTATCATCCGTTTTTAACGTATATATATACAATGTGAACAAGTCACTTATTTGAGTTTGAAAACAAGCCCTATGTGATAGAATCACTTATTGATGAGGAACTTGAGTTTCAATGCATGAGGGCATAGGAGCAAGTCCGTGAACAGGTCAGTACTTCCGTACAGCAGAGAGACAAACTTGACTCCCGGATAAATGTGATATTTTATCACTTATTTTGATGGACATGTGATTGTTTATCACTTATTGAGGTCGAATGCAGTATGAATTATGTACACGTATGTATGGTATCATGGAAGAACTTAGACTTTGTCTTTTATAGAAACAACCATGATACCCAGATGATAAAAAGCATAAACCCCGAACATCTCAGAACCTCGGCAATCTATCAAACGAAATTTAGGTACCAAGACCATATGCCAATGAATGGTTCCCACCCGGTTTTCAGTCTGTTATGTTTATATCTCCTGCATACTTTAAAGTGATCGTGAGTCTACCGGTACATCATTAGTAGAGCTACTTATCATTTTTTTTTCTTTTGATTTCTAGAAACATGTTTCAACCGACCTCTGATGTAATATCACTTTCTCTTATATTACCAAGAAACTCATTTTTGTTTTTCTATTGTTTTTGTGTTTTTCTGAATTTTCTCCCCCTAAAATGCAGAAAGTAAATAAATTAAAGACATATTTTTGTATTTTTGTGATTTTTCAATGTTTTTGTATTTTTCTTGAAACTTTCTCCCCCTAAAATTTAAAAATAAAGACAAATGAAAATATTTTTGGATTTTTGGTTTTTAGAAAAATATTTACAAAAACGATTTCCTGATGTCGGTTACTCTTGCTTCACCTTTATGCCGTTTACCAAAAGTAAATAATCAAATCTTGATTTATCAAATGCTTTGGTAAAAAGGTCGGCACGTTGGTGATCGGTATGAATGTGAACCACATCGATAAGTCTCTTTTCAAAACAATCACGTATGAAGTGATATTTAATATCGATGTGCTTCGTTTTCGAGTGCTGTACAGGATTTCTAGTGATCTGTAAAGCAGCTTCATTATCAACATAAATAGGAGTAGTTAGGAATTCAAAACCGTAGTCCCGCATCTGTTGTTGGATCCATAGAACCTGGGAGCAGCAACTAGACGCAGCAATGTATTCCGCTTCACATGTAGATGTAGCCACACATGTCTGCTTCTTGCATTGCCAAGTGACTAGGCGATTGCCTAAGAACTGACATCCTGCTGTAGTTGATTTTCCATCTTTCTTGCAGCCGCCGAAATCAGAATCACTGAAAGCTTTGAGATCGAAGTTATCATCCTTAGGGTACCATAACCCGGTGTCAGGGTAACCCTTCAGATAACGAAAAATCCTTTTGACAGCAGCATAGTGAGAGACCTTCGGATTCGCTTGGTACCTAGCGAGAAGACAAGTTGGATACATAATGTCGGGTCTTGATGCAGTGAGATACATTTAGGATCCAATCATAGCACGATAAAGTGAAGAATCCACAGCATCCCCTTCTTCATCCGGAGTAATCCCGTGATTCTGCGGAAGAGGATCAGAAATTGGCTTCGAATCGGACATCTGGAACCGGCTCAAGATGTCTCCGACATACTTGGTTTGATGGATAAAAATTCCAGATTCGGACTGATTAACTTGCAAACCCAAGAAGAACGTCATTTCACCCATCGCACTCATCTTGAATCGATCTTGCATCACCTTTTCAAATTCCTTGCACAGCTTATCATCGGTAGAACCAAAGATAATGTCATCGACATACACTTGTACCAACAGAAGATCTTCACCTTTTTCTTTGATGAAGAGGGTACAGTCGATCAAACCCCGTCTAAAACCATTGCTTAGCAGGTAGGTAGACAACGTTTCATACCAAGCCCGAGGTGCTTGATGAAGACCATATAATGCCTTGTTAAGAAGTAAAACCCTGTCAGGATGTAATGGATCTTCAAACCCCGGTGGTTGCTCGACATATACTTCCTCTTCGACTACTCCGTGTAGAAAAGCACTTTTAACATCCATCTGGTACACCTTGAATTTCTTAAAGGATGCGTAGGCTAGAAAGATTCTAATAGCCTCCAGACGAGCAACAGGTGCATACACTTCATTGTAGTCAATACCTTCAATCTGACTGAAGCCTTGAACAACTAACCTTGCTTTGTTTCGGACAACAATCCCACGGTCGTCCTTTTTGCACTTAAACACCCAGCGAGTTCCGATCTTTTTGTAGTTGTCGGGCCTATCAACCAATTTCCATACGCCCAACTTCTCGAACTGCTGAAGTTCTTCTTGCATGGCTTCCACCCAGGAATCATCTTTCAATGCCTCCTTCCAAGATCTAGGCTCTTCTTGGCTAACATAGCAGGCGAAAGACCAATCATTTTGTTGTCCCGATTCTCGTATCTCAGCATACAAGCCAGCATTTTCATTATTTCTGATTTGATTCCTTGTCCTTACACCACTGAGAACATCACCTATAATATTCTGCTGAGGATGAATGTTATGAATTCGGGTTTCAGAAACTGGAGGAACGTCAACATTTGACCTCAAGTTATTGATATTTAAATTCCCGATATCATTCTGAAGCTGTTGAGTTGTAGAAGATGATGCATTTTCTTCTTGGATAATTGGCGCAGACACTGGATCCGTTGCTTCTGAAGTACCTTGAACCGGACGCAGTGCTTCACCATCATTTGCATCAACATACTCCTCATCTTCCGATGACAAATTGTAATCGACAGCATCATTAAACACTCATTTGAAGCGAGATTGTTGACAGAAGAAGATGCTTGTGAGTCAACAATGATTGGACGAGCTAACTGAGAGCCAGTCGCATTCTCGCTTTCAGACAACATTTGAGCAATTGCATTGTCATCATCAAATGTCGGCAGATTAAATGAGTCGAAAAGACCATCATAATCGAACATCCATGGATCTCCAGAAGGCTTCGGAGGATTAGAATATCTTTGAACTCTTACTTCACCCCATTCTTCAATCCTTTTGGTAGTCAGGTTCCATACTCGCAGATTAGGAGTAGCATACCCAAGGAAGTAACCTTCGATAGCTTTGGCACCAAACTTCCCATCAGGCTCAATCATTGTACATGGTGCACCAAAAGGTTCTAGATATTCCAAGTCAGGAGTCTTCTTGTGTAGGAGTTCGAAGCACGTTTTTCCATGTCTTTTCACTGTGAGAACCCTCTTTAACGTGTAGCAAGCCGAGGCAACAGCTTCAGTCCAGAATCGAACTGGAAGCTGAGACTCAACCAACATGGTTCTTGCAGTCTTAATTAAGGTTCTGTTCTTTCTTTCAGCGACTCCATTTTGTTGTGGCGTGTACCGAGAGCTGTATTCATGAAGGATTCCTTTTGCAGTGCAAAACTCATCCATAACCCTGTTTTTGAACTCGGTTCCATTGTCGCTTCGAATTCGCCTCACCTTTAGATTATAAAGATTCTCCAACAAGGTGATCAAATTCTTTAGAATTTCTGGAGTCTCGCTCTTGTGGACCATGAAGTCAACCCATGAAAATCTTGAATAGTCATCAGTAACTACCAAGCAGAAAACTTCTCCGTGCACACTCTTGTGTTTGACTGGGCCGAAAAGGTCCATATGCAGACGTTCAAGTGGCATGTTGACAGTGTTAACCTTCTTCAATGGATGTGATTTCTTGATCTGCTTCCCTTTCTGACACGGCACACAGACATCTTGAAGTTGAAAGTTCTTCACATTGACACCTCTCACCAAATTGTTTTTGACAAGGTGATTCATTTTTCTGAGGTAAATATGACCCATCCGTCTGTGCCAAGAGATCGTCTCCTTTTCAGTGGCCTTTGAAATAAAGCAAGTAACTTGTTTTGACTGAGTTATTGCTTGGCTCATATCAAGGACATACAAATCATTAACTCTTGGTGCTGATAAGAGAATCCATTCTGCGGGAATCTTGAATCCTGGCTTCAGCACATAACAACCGGCATCATCAAAATGCATGGTGAACTTTTTGTCGCAGATCTGAGAAACACTCAGGAGATTGTGATCCAACTGTTGCACATAATTGATTTTGTCGAAACTCACAATTCCATTTGAGATCATTCCCTCGCCGGTGATATACCCTCCTTTGTCTCCAGCAAACGCAACATATCCTCCTCTTATACTTCGCACATCGAAAAGAAGACGATAGTCGCCCGTCATGTGCCTGGAAGCCCCACTATCAACAATCCAAAGACTATTAATAGTTCCTCCTGGAGCCGCCTGCACATGCAACTAAAATATCAGTTTGAGAGGGGGACCCAAGCCTTTGTGGACTTGGGTCGTCCTTGATCATCAAGGAAAGTGATTTCAATCACTTGATGATTAGGAAATAAAACCTCTGGTGCTCCCCCTGACTGAATTACCTGTTTTTGTTTCCAAGCTTGTTGTCCCTTACCAGTATTTGAATTAATTGTTTTTGCATTTACTGGTTTTACAGTTGTGGATTTAGCTTGTACAGGTTTTTATTCTTTGACCTCTGATTTTAAGGCCTTCTCAATTACCTTTTGGTTCTTTTGTTTTAACTTCTTTTCCCTTTCTTTCAAGACACGTGGGTCTTGTTTCGGGGAAACCGGTTGTTTTTGGTAATTGGTTTCTTGGGGAACACTCGTTTTTCCTTTCAACTTTTGCAGGTATGGGCAGTATCTTACAATGTGCCCAACTGTGCCACATTCAAAACACATTCTCCGCTCTACAAACCTCGGAGAAACATGTTGATGACCAGACGGAGAACCAGACACTGAACTTTGTGATCTAGATGTGCTTGGACCTAAGTCACATCCATTGGTGTGTTGGGTATAATTGTTCTGATCATTTCGTTTTAAAATTCTAACTTGTTTTACAAAATCAATGTTAGATTTATTTTGAAATGTTTCAAGTTTGTCCGTACCCTTGGATCCAACAAAGTTCACTTTCTGTTCTCTTTTCTTAGCTGGAGCTCTTTTGTTTTGCACCTTTTGAACCTTAGGTTGCTCAACCTTAGGTTGTTGAATTTTAGGTTGTGCAGCCTTAGGTTGAGGAGCCTTAGACTGCTCAACTTTGGGTTGTTGAACCTTTGGTTGTTCAGTCTTAGGCTGCTGAATTTTTGGTGCTTGAGCATTCTTGTTTTGAGCCTTCTTTCCCTGAACCTGGCCCTTACCCTTTCCTGAATTGACTTGTTGTTTTCGCTCAACTGGTAGTTTTTGGTTTCCGTATTGTTTTCTAATTTGTTCACACGGAATTGGATCACATTGAGTGACTGTCACTTTGTTACTTTTGTTTCCCAAAAACTTATAAGTACATCCTTCAAAAATTTGCTCAATTAAATCTTGATTTACATTTTTAATTGGAAAATCTTTGTCAGAGTAGATTTTGCTATCTCCTTTGAGTGTATACAACAAGTTATTCCCTTCAGAGCTAACTACAAGGGATTCCATTGCTTTTGACATTCCAGTCTTACTCGGTTTCACTGGTGGATCACACAGAATGTGATTCTCGATAGGAATATCTGTTGTAACCGAGTCAGACTGTTGTTTCACAATTTCTTCAGATTCATCGTCCGAAGAATCAGCATCCTCAATAATGGGAGGACTCTGTTCCTTAACACATGACGAATCTGTCACATTCTCAGATTCTGATTGACCTGAGGATGATGTACCAGTTGTGAACCCGAGGCCTGCTGCAAAGTCATCTAGACCGAGTGGCACAATAGGTTCAAAACGGGGCATATCCTCGTCATTAGGCAATTTGGAATAATTGTGATTCATCGGGGGAGGGCATGATTTGTAACCAATACATTTTGCATCCCCCTTTTTCTTTTGGACATCAATAATGTGATCCAAAACATAGCGGGAATTGGAATAGCTTTCCAATTTCTGCTTGATTGTTTCACATTCGCATCGAGCTTTCGCTAACTCTACCATTTGTTTTTCAATTGTGTCAATTAGATTATTGTTAGCATGTTGTTTTCTCAAAACAGCCTTTTGTAGTTCAGAAACATCATGTTTTAATGACGCAATTGTTGCTTTAAACTCCTTTTCATTTCTGGTTAAAAACAAGTTAGCTTCAGTTGCTTTAGAAAGATCAACAATCAATTCTTGATTGTGTTTGTGTGTGATTTCAAACAGACTTTCCTTTTCTGCATATTCTAAACATTTAGCACATTCAACAGAAGCAGAATTAGAGTCAGAGTTAGAATCACATACCTGAGAGGTTTGACCTTCTATATGAGCCATAAAGGCTGTATGAAAAGAAAAAGATCCGTCTTCAGAGAAAAATTGAGAAAGCTTCTCGGAAGTTCCAGTAGATTTCTGGCAAAGAATAGATCTCCTCTTGCATAATGCTTCAGCGTCAGCCAAGGGCTCATCAACCTCCAAATCTAAAGCATCACTTGATAAATCACCAGCATCAAGTGATTCCCCATCCATGCTCCCACTGTAACCCGAACTATCTTCATCTTCTGAAGATTCACCAGCAGACACGGGTTCTACAACTTTCTCAACCACTTTAGCATAACATGTTGTTCCACCATTTCCTCCTTCACCAAGCTGAAGATTCCAGTTGCAAATCTCATCAGCTTGAACCACTAACCCTCTGTGGGGATTAGTGTTTGTGGATCCAGATGTATTTCCTCCCACGGGAACTATTTGTCTGTCAGAATTGTTGTTTTGTTGTTGTTGAGGCTGTCTTTGATTCCTGAAAGGATTCTGATTGCCTTGCTTAGGTGGCTTCTGACATTCCCGCTTGAAATGACCCTTTTCACCACAGTTGAAGCAGGTGACAGCATTCTTATCAAAACCATACTTGGTGTTGTTGTTGCTTTCCAAGTTGGTTCTCCCCGTCCTTTCCATGAACTCTTTTGCTCTTCGAATAGCACTAGCAAGAGCCCATTTGATATCCATCATCTCAAACTCTTCTTTATCCACTTGCTGATAATCTTCATTGGTTAGATTGATATTCCCAATCTGACCTGCAACTAATCCACAATAAGCACTAACCAAGGTATTCAACATCTCCATATGCTCCTTGGCTATTTCAACAGTGACTTTGGAAAAGTTGGAAGTGTCTAATCTGACTGTGTTCGGATTGGAAGTGACTTGAAAGTTTGAAGAGTTTCCATAAAACCCTTGCTGTTGTGGTTGTTGCTGCTGAGCTCTGCTTGGGTCTAAGAAAGGCGGTGGTGTAAATTGTTGAGCTGTCTGTTGTTGTTGTTGTTGAGAAGAAGAATTTGGTCTTGAATACATCATCGTGTATGCTGAAGGATCAAACTGATTCGTTGTGGAAGATCCGGTGTTAGAGATGAAAGTTGTTTGAAGCTTAGCATGCTGAGAGGCTGGCTTTTCTCCACTAATGCCACCTGCAATCCCAAAATACATCTCTGGATTCTGAGGAGTTATTGTTCTTTTTGCCTTTAGCTTTTCTTCTACATCTTTGTTTTCCAATTTCTGAATTAGCTCATAAACGGTGATTGTGTCCAGAACACCATTTTCTTTGAGAATCTCAAGATAACCGCTCCATTTTGCTGGTAAGCCATCAGCAAATCTCTTCACCATTTCTTGTGGAGTGGCAGTGACTCTGAAGGCAAACATTTCACTCAACAGATGATGGAATCTTGTAGATAATTCAGCCAAACCCTCGTTCTCCATACACGTGAAACCTTCAAACTCTTTCTTCAGCAGCTCTTGCTTGATCTTCCTTGATTGAGCGTTTCCTTCACACCGTAATGTGAGCATATCCCACAAGCTTTTAGTAGTTGTACAGTAAACGAACTGGTGGTATATGTCTCTGTGAAGAGCTTGCGTGAGAATCATGAATGCTTTCTTTTCCAACTCAAATTTCTTCTTATCATCATCAGACATTGTGCTGTAAGTTTCTAGATTTGATCCTGCAACTTCCAACTCATTTTCAAATGGAGTGAAGAAACACATCCATAGATCTTGACCTTGCCCCTGAACATAAGTTCTCAGCCTTTCTTTCCACCATCCCCAATCATTGATGTGATTTAGTTTTGGCGGTTTTGTGCTTGTACCAGTTTCACTGTCGTTCTGCATCATTGCTTGAATGCTGCTGCTTTGATTTGTGACCAATGCCCATTGATTTGCAGTTATCATTGCAGCTTGAGGTGGGGCAATAGCCTGCATCCATGCAGTTTTGTTGAACTCTGGCGCAGATTGCGTGGCTGATGATTGCGTAGATGATGACTGTGGAGTCAAAGTTGTTGTAGTCCACGCAGATGGATCCCACTGACCGTTTGTTCCCATTTTATAAAAATTAATATATTAAGTGAAAATTGATTTAGAAAAATCTCACAAACTATGTTAAAAATTGAAGGATAACAAACAGCCGAAGGATCAAGGATCGAAAGACCTGAAAGTCACAAACTGTTAATCTTAAACAAATAAAGCTCGAAAGATACTCGAAAGATGACACTTGTTCGAAGGATCAACAGTGTTCGAAGGATCACTGTTGAGTTTCGAACAATAACTTCGAAAGATTCTCCTACACGAAGGATCCTTATCTTTCGAAGGGAAACAGTAACTCGAACGATTTATCTTTCGAAAAGATTCCTTGGCTCGAAAGACAACTCACTGACTTCGAAAGATGTTCGAAGGATGGTTATCTGTCGAACCTCCTTGATCGAAAGATGATCTTTCGAGTTCGAAAGGTATCTTTCGATAGGTCTGACACACTGACAAATGGTTGACAGGTTGGTGAAAAGGTGATTGGTTGGTGAACCAACTTTCGGCAGAAGGGATGATCTGACAACAACTTTTCACCAACTTCAGATTTGACTTTGAAAAATTGCCCAAAAAGGAAGCTTCTTATCCACAACCAAGCACCGGAGTTTAGCCGGAATATTGGCCGGAAAAATAGCAAACCTTTTAAAACAAGATTTTAAGTTACCCAAACCTTCCCGTAACACACCCGGTTAGTTTAGAACAAGTTTTTAAGGTTAGAAAGACAGGAAACACACTAAAAACGGGTGCTAAACCAAGTGAGTTTTTTGTCCAAACACTTCCAAAATCTTGCACAAACCCGGTTTTTAACAAGGAAAAGAGCCACGGCTCTGATACCACTTGTAGGTCCCTCGGAGGTTGAGGATAAACCTATTCCTTGTTATGTTTAACACACTAGCAAGTGCGGAATCCAAGCTAGAGTGCAAACCGTAGTTTAGATGAAAGCAAAGTAACAAGAGAAAGAGTAGACAAGCAATATATCAAAGTTTTCTCTTGTATTTCAGTGGACACGGTTACAGCCCTTGACCAAACTGAAATGCTCTCTTACAAGACCTTGGTTCACTCACAATGCTCTCACAATATCTCCGAATGACTTGCTGTGAAGTGAAACCTACATGGGATATATATACCCATAACAGTTGACATGCACGAAGGATAAGGAGTTCTGGTCGAAGGATCATCTATCGACCAGAATGTCCATCGAAAGATTCCGAAGGATCCATATATACCTCGAAGGATGATATATCCTTCGAGGTCCATAAGTATCCAACGAAAGATGTCTTTCGAGGTCATCGAAGGATACATAACATCCTTCGATGACATCCTTCGAAACATAACAATCTTACACATAATGTTGACTGTTTGGCCAAGTCAAACCAGGAGGATGGTTGACTTGGTCAAACATTTAGTCAAACACTTAAACAAATACAACAAAAGACGTAAACACGACAGACAAAAGACATCGTTTTATATATTACAAAATACAGACAAAGTACAGACACAAGTGCACCAACAACTACCTGTACGGTACCAAGTGCACTATCTACACCGATCACAGGAGTCTCGAGCATATCTTCAAGCAGAAGGAGTTGAACATGCGTCAACGTCGATGGGTTGAGCTACTTAATGATTACGAATGCGCCATCAAGTACCATCCAGGAAAAGCCAACGTTGTGGCTGACGCTCTCAGTCGAAAAGACACTCTACCTAGACGCGTGCGAGCACTACAGCTTACTATTCAGTCTGGTCTTCCTGCACAGATATGAGATGCTCAGGTAGAAGCATTAAAACCAGAAAACGTAAGGGCTGAAGCCTTACGTGACTCAAGGCAACGATTAGAACAGAAGGAAGACGGTGCCTATTACGTAGCAGGGCGTATTTAGGTCCCACTATATGGCGGTTTACGAGAACTTGTGATGGATGAAGCACATAAGTCTCGTTACTCGGTACATCCAAGTTCGGATAAAATGTACCACGATCTCAGCACTACGTATTGGTGGCCTAGCATGAAGGCCCACATTGCAACTTACGTTGGCAAGTGTCTGACTTGTGCGAGAGTCAAGGCGGAATATCAGAAACCATCAGGCCTACTTCAGCAACCCAAGATACCACAATGGAAATGGGAGGAAATTTCCATGGATTTCGTTACTGGCCTGCCTAGATCCCAGCGTGGGAATGATACTATTTGGGTGATCGTGGATCGACTCACAAAGTCTGCACACTTCCTGGCTATTAAGGAAACGGACAAGTTCTCCACTCTAGCAGACGTGTATCTCAAGAAAGTTGTCTCCAGGCACGGGGTGCCAACCTCTATTATTTCGGATCGTGACGTACGATTTACTTCAGAACTGTGGCAAGCAATGCACAAATCTTTTGGTTCTCGATTAGACATGAGCACAGCTTATCACCCTCAGACGGATGGACAGTCTGAGCGCATGATTCAAACCCTAGAAGACATGCTTCGGGCATGTGTTATTGATTTCAGCAACAGCTGGGAAAAGCATCTCCCTTTAGTGGAGTTTTCGTACAATAACAGTTACCATACCAGCATCCAAGCCGCTCCATTCGAGGCATTGTATGGACGTAAATGCCGGTCACCTCTCTGTTGGGTAGAGGTGGGGGATAGTCAAATCACAGGTCCAGAAATGGTAATTGATGCTACTGAACGGATTGCACAGATACGGCAACGCATGGCGGCAGCTCGTGACCGTCAGAAAAGTTACGCTGATAAGCGTAGGAAACCACTCAAGTTCCAAGTTGGGGATCGAGTGCTACTTAAAGTCTCACCCTGGAAGGGTGTGGTTCGTTTTAGCAAACGAGGTAAACTTAATCCACGGTATGTCGGACCATTCGAAATCATAGAAAGAATAGGCAAAGTGGCCTACCAGCAGAACTCGGTGCAGTTCACAACGTCTTTCACGTGTCGAATCTGAAGAAATGTCTGTCAGATGAGACCCTCATAGTTCCTTTGAAGGAACTCACTATCGACGAACAGTTGCGATTCGTCGAGGAACCAGTAGAAATCACGGACCGGGATGTTAAGGTCCTCAAGCACACCAGAATACCTCTTGTTCGAGTTCGTTGGAACTCCCGTCGTGGCCCAGAGTTCACCTGGGAACGCGAAGATCAGATGAAAGAAAAGTATCCCCAATTATTCGCGAACAGTACAACCACTACTGAGGCTGAAGCTACCACGGAATTTCGGGACGAAATTCCAGATCAACGGGGGGAGGATGTGACACCCCAGGAAAACCATGCAACTTAACTAGCTTCCTTAGTGAGTACGTACCAAATTTCGGGACGAAATTTCTTTCAAGTTGGGGATAATGTGACAACTCGTATTTCCGAACTTATGCATGTGCTTAATGTAACGTATGTGAACTTGGTGTAATTATTTTATATGCTAATTTAATGAATGTTATGTTTGATATGTGCTATGTGTAATATATGTATGTATGCAAACGAGCCCAAAACGCACAACTCTCGACCGATCGCACAAGCCCATTCGGGCCTTACTCTTTGTACACGGATCAATGGGCAGCCCAAATGAGGGTTCGGCCCACTCTCTTATGCGCATAACACTTAGGGTGTTAGTAACCATCTCACACTTTACCAAAACACTTTACACACACAAACCCTAGCTCTCTTCCTTCTCTCTAGAACTCGACGGCAACACACACCTTCCCATCAAAGATTTCTTGGGTTCGGATCACCATCTCTGTTTGATCCTTCTAATCGGTTAGTGCTTTAATTATTGATTTTATGAGGTTGTGATTCATATGTTCCTTCGTGATGCTTTACGGATGAGATACGATTGATTTTTGTTATAAATAGATGATAAGCGTCTCACATGTATGATGCTATTGATCGACATAGGATTATCAAAACATATGATGCAACTAACGATCTAGATTTAGAATCGGATATATATATATATATATATATATATATATATATATATATATATATATAATCGGCTGTTGTGATATGATATTCGAAGTGGTTGTAGGATGATTAGTATTGCATGTTGATATAAGAGTTGCTAGCCTAATGACACGGATTGAATGTTTGATTATTGTTCATAACTATGATTATCTAGGGTTCATGAGAATTTATTAGAATATGCTCAGTTTGATCGATTATATGTTAAATGGATAGTTAGAAATTTGTTAATTGATAAAGTGTAAAGAAGGAAACTGTTGAAAGTTTGTAACTGATTGCATGAAATCCGGATATTTAAACTGATCGCACAAGGAGTCCAGTCGCACAAGATGATCTAGTCGCACAAGAGGTCCCCAGTCGCACAAGGCTGTTGGATCGTACAAGTTGTTATGTTTGCTTAACTGTTGGGCCAGGTATACATGTTGGGTTGGGCTAGTTCGGATCGCACAACCCAAAATGGATCGCACAAGTCGACCGGATCGTACAAGCCGTCCGGATCGCACAAGACCTATATTTATTAATTGGGCCGTATGTATGTTGGATCGGGTTGTTAATTGGGCCCGATGTTTTACTGAATCGCACAGCATGTTGTGGATCGCACAAGGCTGTGCTGAACGCACAACATGTTGGGCCGCCTGTTTATTGGGCTTTACATTTGGATCGTACAAGTATCGGATGTTATGGAATTGACTGCTAATATGTTTACGTGCACTGTGTGTTTGCCATGATCGATATGTGTTAATCACCTGCTAGCTTATGTGATACTTATGTGCACAACTTGAAACCAAAACCTGACTTGTATGGTAACCATGTTAGGACGTGGTTGACCACTAGCAGCTAGACTTGACCCTTCTGTGTATCTGCCGAGCAAACCAAGGTGAGTTCACACTCTTACCAAGGCATGGGATTCCCAGGGTCGGGAATGGGTTTGGAAGATTTCTTATACTTAAGTTAATATCGGGATTATGTACTTTGGGCCTCGGGAGAGGAAGGTTATTGATAGATACTGCTAGACTAGTGATACAAATACTTATCTTCGCACACACGCCGGGAATGGCTGCGATAATAGAACCAATCTTCGCACACATGCCTGGAATGGCTGCGAACCATACGCTAAACTTCGCACACATGCCGGGTGGGCTGCGATACAAATATACCTGGTCTAGAATACTTGGGAAACTCCCACTAATCTTCGCACACATGCCTAGAGGGCTACGATACAAATGCATACGATACATGGATTACTAAACGAACATACGATTTACAATACGATTACTATAACTGAACAAACCACTGTGAACTCGCTCAACTAGTTGTTGACTCTCTGTTACATGCCTTGCAGGACCTTAGGTACTTATGGAGCTTGCACGGGAGGCGCGGTCATTGTGGACATGGATCGTGGATGTTTTGCTAAACTCTTATGACAGTTGAAAACTTAATAATTACGATGGATTTTATACTATGCTTCCGCTACTTAAACTATGTTATTTGAACACCTTTCATATTGTGGTTTGATATACACTTACGTTTATTATTACTTATTATGTTCGATATGATTGGTGGCTTGATCCTGGTCATGTCACGCCTCCATGCGGTGGTACTCCGCGTGTGGATTTTGGGGGTGTGACATGATACATATGTGCCGATACGCTATTTTCATTATTTCAACTATATAATTACACATGCATAGTACTTATCTTTTGATGAAATGAACTATTATCCATGGCTTAAACACTGATTTCCAAAGTTTGTTAGAACTATTTGTTCATTTATACTGTTACTTATACATTCATTAACAATGATCAAGCCGATTGGTAGTACGATATAGGGCTATAGGACTAGACATCCCATTCCTGTTGTATGGAATGTCAGAAACCAAAATTTTAACCAAATAGAATTTGCCTTTGTGGTATTTCTATAGTCTCTAAAGTGTAGTTTGATGCACTAAGGTTTGAATGTATTACCAAAGTGCGATATATGGTATATTTCGATATACTACCAACGTGTTACCGTTTTGCTAAAGCATAATTTGATATGCTATTGTTTTTCTAAAGTATAGTTTGATATACTACCAAACCACGATTTAGGTATGTTTCGACATACTACCAACGTGATATTATTTACTAAAGTATAGTTTTACCGACTTTGTTATTTCATAAACTAAAGTATAAGTTGATATACTACCAAAGCATAGTTGATATGCTACTTTTAAAACCAAAGTATGATTTGATATACTACCAATGCTTATATTCTTAAACCAAAGTATATTTATGATATAATACCAAGTCTATTATTTCAGAAACCAAACTATATTTTGATATACTATCTGTTTAACTATTTTATAACTAAAGTATATTTAGATATACTACTTATCCACTTATCTCAAAACCAAAGTATATTTTTGTATATACTATAAACCTTTTACCAAAACGACGCATTTTAGAAACAAAACTTTTACAAGGATTCGTGGCTATTTTTGAAAACGTAAAACCTTTTCTTATGTTATCCAGATCCATGTATCTATCTATATGAAAAAGAAATCATGTAACGAAGTGGATTTTTATTTGTACAATTGGTACTTCGAACTTGGAACGAGCATGAAGAAATTAACGATACTTCTTTATCTTTTGAGTTGTTCGCCGGACCGGTCACTCAAGATCTTTGGTCTCTACCCGGACCCAATGAAAAAAATGGGATCAAATTCACAAATCCTATGTTACTCACAGGCATTTTTATGCTGACGTACCTATTTTCACATATGTTTCAGGTGCTGCTACGTGATGATTGTTAATGCATGCTACACATAGGATGAACTCGTGCCTTAGCGACTTTAAAACTTGAGAGATAATTATTTGTATTTATATGATTTGTAATAAAACAATGAGTTCATTAATGAAATAAAACCAATCTTTAACGACCATGAGTTGTGAAACAATGATTCTGTTACGACACTCCCCGACGTTTTCGCCGCAGTATGTTGTTTTACGCGGTCCGGGTGTGACAGTTGCTAACGCCTAACGGATCATTATCATATATATATATATATATATATATATAGGGGATGGATCATGAGAAAACTAGTTTAAATGAGAAAACCAAAAAACTAACTAAAAAAACCTAAAAAAAACCTAAAAAATACCAAATTTTTTTTTTTTTACAATTTTTTAATAAAAATCGCTACTTTATATGTATGGAAAAAAATTTTCAAAAAAAAAAAAAAATTTTGTTGTACTGCACATGTGCACTAATACGGAAAGCCTAAACCACTTAACCCACCCCCCACCGACACCCCCCAAAAACCTAAACCCCCCCCCCCAAAACCTAAATTCACCCTCCCACCAAAAGCCTAACCCCCCCCCCCACCCCCACCCCCAAAAACCTAAAGCCCCCCACCCCCATAAACCTAAAACTAAACCCTAAACATAAACCCGAAAAAAACCTAAACCCCCCACCCCCCCCCCTCAAAAAAAACCTAAACCCCCCTCCCCCACCCCCTAAAAAAAACCTAAACCCCCCCCACCCCCCACCCCCAAAAACCTAAACCCCCCCCACCCCCAAAAACCTAAAACTAAACCTTAAACATAAACCCGAAAAAAAAACCTAAACCCCCCTCCCCCCCAAAAAAAAACCTAAACCCCCCCTCCCCCCACACCTCCTAATCCTAAACCTCCAAAAAAACTAACCCTAAAAGCTAAACTAGACTCAAAAAGCTAATTTTAAGCATGTAATGCAATTGTAGTACATGTTACATTGCACATATGCACTACTATAATAATAGTGTAGAAAACAAGACGACACCATAAATCTTTTTTTATGTCATAAAAAATATGCTCGAATATACTTGAATGAAAGATAAGAAAATTTGTGATCTTATGGTGCCATTTTTGTTTTAAAATGATAACGTATGGAGAAATGGGAAATGTTTGAAAAGTTATATATTTTTGTTCCAATTTTACCCCTCCTTCATTAAAAGTCTCCCCTCCTTCATTAAAGGTCTCCCTCCCCCTCCTTTTTAGTGGATTTTAGTTAGTTTTCTAGTTTTCTCATTTATATCTAGTTTTCTCATGATCCTCTCCCTATATATATATATATATATATATATATATATATATATAGGAGAGGGATAGAAAGAAAACCCACTTGAGTAAAGAAAACTCAAGAAAATCATATGTAACAATTTTTTCTAAAAAAATAGGGAATGTAAGTTACATGTTATCGAACGTTTTGTAACAAAAAAACCTAAACGCCGAGGGGATTTTTTTTATAAAAAAATTAAAAATTCAGTTTTTAGCATATATATTAACACTGATTTTTTAAAATTTTTATAAAAAAAATACCTTTGGCGCTTTTTGTTTTTTCATTCCAAAACATTCAATAGCATGTAACTTACAATTCCTAATTTTTTTTTAGAAAAAAAAAATTTGTTACATAAGGTTTTCTTAACTTAAGTGGATTTTCTCTATATAATTCCCCTATATATATATATATATATATATATAGAGAGAGAGAGAGAGAGAGAGAGAGAGACCCATTATTTTATCATATATAACATCTAGAAATATTTCTTAAGTAAATAAGTATTTTTGTCACAATTCAGAAACAATAATATTTAGCCTTTAAAAATATAATATTTCGTATTAATTGTATTTGTAACCGAACCGATGTGTGTAAAATGCAACATATAAATTACATCAAATGAGGCATAAAACTAACCCTTTTTAAGTACTAATGTTGGAAAAAGAGTGTTTTTGTCTTTCTTTTGTATTTTCAGGATGAAATGAGCTCAAATTCACAAAAGAAGCAAAAACACAGCTAAATCTAACATAAATACAAGAAAAGGAACAAAAGTGGATTGCCCGACCCCTCAACGGCATCCTCCCAAGCAGAAAAGAGAAGTCAGAAGACTGAACACGCCCCGTGCTCAGCCAGCACGGGGCCGTGCCCAAGAAGCAGCAGAAAAGACAAACCTATAGAAGCTTCTATTGCCCACCACGGGGCCGTGTCCAGTGAGCACGGGGGCGTGGCGAAAGTATAGCAGGTGCATTAATTGTAATTGCGAAATACAATTAATGAAGAGAGATAGTGTCAGACGGGCACAGGGGCGTGTCCAGCGGACACGGGGCCGTGCCCAGCCTTCTGTTCGGCCTATAAATAGGAGTGCTTGGTTTCATTTCAACTCATCCCTTGGCACACCACCTCTCTCACACTTCATCCACCACCCACCACCACCATAACACCATCATCCACCACCATCATCCATTGTCCATCATAGAGTGTGTGAGTCGTCTCGGGATCCAAGATTGATCGTAAGAGTTCTTGACAATCAAGGCCATGTTTGCCTAAGTCTCTTACATCACTTGGTGAAGATAAGTGTTTAGTATAATACTTTCTATTTTTAATCTTTTGCACTTTTTATTTGGTTTTGTATTAATGACTTTAATAACTAGTTACTTATGTTGAAGGTGATCTTTCCTTATCGTTTGTCCGTGGTGTCTTGGCATTATTTTACTGTCTCTATATAATAAAAGATTTTCACCATTCATATCTCCACGGTCTATATGGAGATATGTTGGCTACCTGGTCGGGGGGTTAAGGGAATGGTTTGGTAAGGATCTTGCCCTTGTTCAGCGTTTAGAGGTCCTGCAAGGGACCTGGGTCAAATTTAGTAGGATCTCCTTCAATGCCCATAGGTATTGGATGGCAGGGATCCAAACTCTTTGACCCCCTCATAAGTTAACTACTATTAATAATATAACCCGGCTATTTAGGACTGTATCCCTGCTGACTCAGACTACTTAGTCGAGGGTAACGTCACCGCCAAAAGCGGGGCCTACCATAATTTGCATTAATAACTTAATTCATTATCTTTCAATAATCCGACCCTTTAGGATTGTATCCTTGCTGACTCAAACTACTGGGTTGAGGGTAACGTCGCCTTCAAAAGAGGGGTCTACTACAATAACTAAGATAATCTCTTAAATAAGTGCAAAAGTGCGAAAATAATCAAAGGTTATACTAATACACGAGTCGGATCCAAGTGATTCATCTTGTCTATCTCTTTTTATTTTTATTTTATTTTTCAGCATTTAGTTAATTTTTATTTTCTTAGTTTAAAAAAACCTTTTCTAACTTTTTGATTTGATTAGACGTTGAGGATAAACCGGTACTAAAAGCTCTTGTGTCCCTGGACGACCTTGGTATCTTACCAACACTATACTACGTCCACGATGGGTGCACTTGCCCATATGTGTGTTTAGTGTTAGTAAATATCGTGTTTTATAAATTTAAAACTTGGCTAAAAGTGTAAAAAGGGCTTAAATATACATCTAAATTATATTACACTACACACGCATCAAGTTTTTGGCGACGTTGTCGGGGACACAAGGATTTTAAGAAAGTTAGGAATCAACGGCCTAATCATATTTTTATTTTTCTTTTTAATTTTTTAGGATTTTCTTAATTTTTCAGCTTCTGCAGAGCTCAGCACGGGCCGTGCCTGGTCGGACACGGGCCGTACCCAGCATCGTTACTGGCAGTTTTTAGTTTTCCAAGTTACAGAAGGCTGAACACGGGGCCGTGTCGGTGCAACACGGGGTCGTGTCCAACTTTCCAGTAACTGGGATCTGGAAAACAATCACTGTAACTCCGACCACGGGCCGTGTTCGCTAAGCACGGGGCCGTGGTGAACCTTCTGACCAGCATTCTTTTCTGTTTTTATTGTAGGACTTGGAACCAGACGCCATCCTACGTAGTGTATGAGCTCCAATTCTAATAAGGACATAAAAGAACCTCTAGAAGAACCCGAACGCTTTCTCAGAAAAAGACTAAAAGCTAAAAACCAAGAGAAAGTTTCGGGGAATCCACCTATGGCGGACCAACGTACCCTCATGGATTATCTACGACCCACCGTAGGTAACCTAGGCGCCGCTATCAATGCACCGAATGTTGAAGCCAATAACTTCGAACTTCGGCCGCATTTGATACAAATGCTCCAAAACTCCGCAACCTTCCACGGGCGTGCGGACGAGGATCCCCATCTACATATTACTAATTTCTTAGAAATATGTGATACCTTTCGGATCAATGGAGCATCAAATGACGCCATCCGCCTCCGAATGTTTCCTTTTTCACTAAAAGACCGAGCGAAAGCTTGGCTCAACGCCCTCCCAGCTGGATCGGTAAACACCTGGGATGAACTAGCCCAAAAATTTCTATATAAGTATTTCCCTCCCGCTAAAACGGCTAAATTAATGACTGAAATTAATACATATTCACAAGAGGACGGGGAATCCTTATATGAAACTTGGGAAAGGTTCAAGGAACTATTACGCAAGTGTCCACAACATGGCCTTGCGATATGGCAACAAGTATCCACTTTCTATAATGGATTGTTGCCACACACAAGGCAGACACTTGACTCTAGCTCTGGGGGACTTTTAGGTAATCGCCGCCCGCATGAAATATATAACCAAATTAAGGAAATTGCTCAAACCAATTTTCAGTGGCACACTCCCCGAGGCAATAAATCTATTGCCCCGAGCGCCCATAAGGTTGATGAAAGCACTTCTTTGCAAGCCCAAATCGAGGCCCTTTCTTCAAAAATAAAAAAATTAGAAATGACAAAAACAGTCTCGGTTATGGCTTGTGAAGGGTGTGGTGGGCCACATGAAAATTGGAGTTGTATGAAAGAAACGGAAGATCAACAAGAGTCGGTAAGCTACATTGATAATAGACCTAGGCCGTCGGGTCCTCCAACGGGCACCTACAACCAAGGATGGCGAAGCCACCCAAACCTTGGTTGGAGAGAGCCCGACAATAGTAGTAACCAACAAACCCAACGAACAAACTTTCAACAACCAAGAAATGAGTCACAAAATTTCACTCAACAACAAGGTGGACGAGAAAGGCTTGAAGATATTGTATCTCGCCTCGTCTCCGACACTGAAAAGAAAAACTCGGAAAGGTTTCTACAATTAGAATTAAATTTTAGAAATCAACAAGCTAGTATTCAAAACATAGAAAAACAATTAAATCAACTAGCTCAAAATTTTTCCGAGAGACCACAAGGTGCATTACCAAGAAATACCGAAAAAAACCCAAAAGCGCAAGTTCATCTCATCACGTTACGAAACCGCACCGTAGGGCCTGCGGAGGCGCCACCGCCGACAGAAGAAACTGTACCCCCGCCTCTGCAGGAAAAGAACTCCCCTCCGTCATCAGAGCCTACCAAGGCTCCTCGAGTTCCGTACCCCGGTAGGTTAATTCGTCAAAAGACCAATGAGCAATTCGTAAAATTCGAAAGTCTGTTAAAACAATTGCATGTCAATATTCCTTTTATTGATGTCCTAACCCAAATGCCCAAATACTCTAAGTTCATGAGGGACTTCCTCACTCATAAAAAGAAAATTGAAACTTTGCAATTAGTTAACTTAGGAGAAGAATGCTCTGCTCTCGTACTCAACAAACTTCCCCAAAAGAAAATCGATCCCGGAAGCTTCACGATTCCCTGCTCAATCGGGGATTCCCCCGTTCGTAATGCACTAGCCGATCTTGGGGCTAGCATTAACCTCATGCCCTCATCTATGTTTAAAAGACTCGGACTAGGAACAACGAGTCCTACAAAAATGAGCATACAACTTGCTGATCGATCCGTCAAATTCCCGCAAGGTGTCATCGAAAATGTCCTGGTAAAGGTAAGCAAATTCGTCTATCCGGCCGACTTTGTCATACTCGATATGGAGGAAGACACCGAGGTCCCCCTCATACTAGGGAGACCATTTCTTGCCACCGCACAAGCAGTGGTAGATATGAATGATGGAACGCTCACCTTGAGGTACGGGGATGATGAAGTAAAATTCGGAGTTGGGAAGAGAATAGAAGACGACGACCCGGTCAACTACATGAAGGTTATTGATTCGAGTTTGGATGCGGCTCTCCGACGGTGTAACATGGGATGCCAAACATCCCACTCAGAAAATATATAACCTCACATTGGGTCTAGCCAAGGACCCTTATAAACGTGGCGCACCACGGAGGCATTCCGCGGAACTATCCTTAGTTAGTTTTTTAGTTTTAATTTTGCAGGAATAAAACACACTCATGGTGGTAAAGAATGAAAAGGGGAACGAGAAACATGACCCCATGCACAAGAACAAGGCAACCCGACATAAATTTCTCCATTACAGAAGGTTCAACACGGGCCGTGTCCAACCAACACGGCCCCGTGCTGAACCCCCTGCAGAAAATGCCCAGTTCAGGTAACTGGACACGGGCCGTGTTCACCAGACACGCCCCCGTGTCCAGGCTTCTGTTTCTTTTCTTTAATTTTTGTTACTAGCACCTGAACACGGGGCCGTGTCCAGACTGCCAGTAACATAAATCTTCGCTTTTTAACACCACATTACACATCCAATCAACCTAAAAATTTATTTTTGGGACACATTGAGGACAATGTGTAATTTAAGTGTGGGGGGGAAGCTAAAACCTTGAAATTTTGCAAATCCTATTAACAAGCCTTACACAAAACTCTATTGGAACCGCTAAACACCCCAATTTTTTTCAAAAATTTTCATTTTTTTTTTACTTGTCTAAAGTTTAAGTTTGGAATCCTAGGATTAAAAAGGTTATATTTTTACAAATTTACAACCGATAGCGTCGTGATAACAAGAACCAACGTAAGAAAATTATGAAACGGCATGACAAGCTTAGTTAAAAATTTGATTATATATACTTGATCACATAAAAAACACATCCCCACAAAAGTGAGTTTTGAGCCTTTATTGAGCATACAAATTTACATCTTTAAGAGTAAATGCTCATTTTTCGTTTCTTATGTGAATAGCCGCTTGGTTCTTACGACTCTAGAACTTGCCACGACGATTCATTCCCGGTACTTACCAACTTAAACCCAAGTAAGAAATGATGGAGGCATTAGGACCAACCATTTTTTTTCTACACCATTATTTTTCAATTTTTTTTACCACCTACCCAAAAATCCCCCTAGTTAACCCCTTTGAGCCTAAATCTTTCATTTCTTTACCCTAAAACCCTTTTTATTTTCACCCTTTATTTTAGTAACAAGCTCGGTTTTTCGTGTGACAAAAAAAATGATGAAGTTAGAAATAAACAAACAAAGCTCTTAAAACAAAAGGCTTGTTTGGAGAAATACTTCAAAATAAAAAGTCAATAAAACAAAGTTTTCACGAAAACCGACGCTTTTTACGCTTTTCGCCCTTTTACTAACCACTAACCCAACCACCCACCTTTAGCCCAAGCCTAACCCTTCACCCAAAAAGCCCTCTTGATACTTACAAAGGTATAAAGTTAAAAAGGAGGAGGATTGACTGCTTGGCAAGCTTATGGTAGGAATAAGTTCCATGCCGCTCTCGAGTGATTCACTAAAAATAAACCTTCGGCCGAGTGTTGAGTGATTCCCCGTGAGGTATGTGAACTTGTATATAAATGAAATTTTAAAAAGGCATGCTATGCCCAAATAAGTAATTTCTCTTATGAAACGTTCTAAATAAATCATAACGAATAGGATTGTAAATAAATAAATATAAAACCAAAAGATCTTGGATTCCCGACACTCTATGACAAGCCAAAAACCTTCTCTTCTACCCATTCCATTTGGGAGTGTAAGCCACATATTAAAGAATTTTGCTTAAGGACAAGCAAAAATTCAAGTGTGGGGGTATTTGATGTGTGTAAAATGCAACATATAAATTACATCAAATGAGGCATAAAACTAACCCTTTTTAAGTACTAATGTTGGAAAAAGAGTATTTTTGTCTTCCTTTTGTATTTTCAGGATGAAATAAGCTCAAATTCACAAAAGAAGCAAAAAGACAGCTAAATCTAACATAAATACAAGAAAAGGAACAAAAGTTGATTGCCCGACCCCTCAACGGCATCCTCCCAAGCAGAAAAGAGAAGTCAGAAGACTGAACACGCCCCGTGCTCAGCCAGCACGGGGCCGTGCCCAAGAAGCAGCAGAAAAGACAAACCTATAGAAGCTTCTATTGCCCACCACGGGGCCGTGTCCAGTGAGCACGGGGGCGTGGCGAAAGTACAGCAGGCGCATTAATTGTAATTGCGAATTACAATTAATGAAGAGAGATAGTGTCAGACGGGCACGGGGGCGTGTCCAGCGGACACGGAGCCGTGCCCAGCCTTCTGTTCAGCCTATAAATAGGAGTGTTTGGTTTCATTTCAACTCATCCCTTGGCACACCACCTCTCTCACACTTCATCCACCACCCACCACCACCATAACACCATCATCCACCACCATCATCCATTGTCCATCATAGAGTGTGTGAGTCGTCTCGGGATCCAAGATTGATCGTAAGAGTTCTTGACAATCAAGGCCATGTTTGCCTAAGTCTCTTACATCACTTGGTGAAGACAAGTGTTTAGTATAATACTTTTTATTTTTAGTCTTTTGCACTTTTTATTTGGTTTTGTATTAATGACTTTAATAACTAGTTACTTATATTGAAGGTGATCTTTCCTTATCGTTTGTCCGTGGTGTCTTGGCATTATTTTACTGTCTATATAAAATAAAAGATTTTCACCATTCATATCTCCACGGTCTATATGGAGATTTGTTGGCTACCTAGTCGGGGGTTAAGGGAACGATTTGGTAAGGGTCTTGCCCTTGTTCAGCGTTTAGAGGTCCTGCAAGGGACCTGGGTCAAATTTAGTAGGATCTCCTTCAATGCCCATAGGTATTGGATGGCAGGGATCCAAACTCTTTGACCCCCTCATAAGTTAACTACTATTAATACTATAACCCGACTATTTAGGACTGTATCCCTGCTGACTCAGACTACTTAGTCGAGGGTAACGTCACCGCCAAAAGCGGGGCCTACCATAATTTGCATTAATAACTTAATTCATTATCTTTCAATAATCCGACCCTTTAGGATTGTATCCTTGCTGACTCAAACTACTGGGTTGAGGGTAACGTCGCCTTCAAAAGAGGGGCCTACTACAATAACTAAGATAATCTCTTAAACAAGTGCAAAAGTGCGAAAATAATCAAAGGTTATACTAATACACGAGTCGGATCCAAGTGATTCATCTTGTCTATCTGTTTTTATTTTTATTTTATTTTTCATCATTTAGTTAATTTTTATTTTCTTAGTTTAAAAAAACTTTTCTAACTTTTTGATTTGATTAGACGTTGAGGATAAACCGGTACTAAAAGCTCTTGTGTCCTTGGACGACCTCGGTATCTTACCAACGCTATACTACGTCCACGATGGGGCACTTGCCCATATGTGTGTTTAGTGTTAGTAAATATCGTGTTTTATAAATTTAAAACTTGGCTAAAAGTGTAAAAAGAGCTTAAATATACATCTAAATTATATTACACTACACACGCATCACGAACCTATTTTTATAAATCTATAAATTTACATCTCTAGTTATTTTAGACTTGTTATATATATATATATATATATATATATATATATATATATATATATATATATATATATATATATACAGGGGAGGGTTAAATAGGAAACCCTAAAAATTTGAGAAAACCCTAGAAAACTTAACCTCCCGACTTTTTTTTTTGAAAAAAATAACACATGTAATATACATGTTTTTAAGAGTCTTAAGCCAAAAAATCAAAAAAGCGCCGAGTAGCTTTTTTTTTAAAAAAAATAAACAAGTTTCAGCACTTTTTGTCTGACACATGTTAGTGATGAAAGTTGCTGAAACTTGTTTATTTTTTTTAAAAACATCCACTCGGCGCTTTTTTGATTTTTTTGGCTCAAAACTCTTAAAAACATGTATATTACATGTGTTATTTTTTTCAAAAAAAAAAGTCGGGAGATTGGGTTTTCTAGGGTTTTCTCAAATTTTTAGGGTTTTCTATCTAGCATTGTCCTATATATATATATATATATATATATATATATATATATATATAGGGGACCGCTAAAATGAAAACCACCTCCTGTTGTAAGAACCACGAGAACCAGTTCCTAACCACTAGATCAACAAGATGGATGGATGAGATTAAAAGTAACTAATATTAATATTAAATACATTTTGTCTTATTATGTCTTTAATATTTTAATTCAAAAGGGTAGTTTAGTAAAATTACTTTTTTTTGTCTTTTAGTCTTTATTATTTTTTTTATTACTTTTTTGTTTTACTATATTACTTTTTATTTTTTAAAAAGAATTTTTTTATTAAAACCATTTTTAAATTCAGATTTATTTAACAAGACAATTTTTTTGCGCGTCGGTTTTTGCACGCCATTTTTACGCCCGACTTTTTCACGCGTAGTTTTTTAACGGGGTCGTTTTTGCACGCAGTTTTTTACGCTCGGCATTTTCAGGCGTCGTTTTTTTAACGCGCCGTTTTTTACGTCTCGTTTTAAGGCGGCGTTTTTTATGTCCCCTTTTTCCGCGGCGTTTCTATGCGCCACATTCACGCCCCTTGTTTAGGCGCCGTTTTATCACACGTTTTTTTTACGTTTTACAACTTACATAGAAAAAGTTTTCCGTTTTACGTTTTACGTTAAAAAGTTTAGGTTTTACGTTTTACGTTAAACTTTTTAACTTTTTACTTTTACGTTAAACATTTTACGTTTTAGGTAAAACTTTTTACGTTTTAGGTAAAACTTTTTACGTTTTACGTAAATCTTTTTACGTTTTACGTTAAACTTTTTACGTTTTACGTTTTACGTTAAACTTTTTACGTTTTAGGTTTTTACGTTTTACATTTTACGTTTTATGTTAAATTTTTTATGCTTTACGTTTTACGTTAAACTTTTTACGTTTTACGATAAACTTTTTACGTTTTACGTTAAAAAGTTTACGTTTTACGCTAAAAAGTTTACGGTTTACCTTTTTTTCACATAAACTTTTTTACGCAAAAACGAACGCACCCATAAATCACAGCTCGGTATGTGTCTCAGATAAATTGTTATCATCATCATCGACTGGAAAAAAAAATATAACAAACCAACAACAAAAATTAAAACAATGTTTGGATTCTTGAAAAAACCGGGGTTTGGCTCAGATTTTGCTGATAATCAGAGGTTGCAAAGTGGGGTTGCAAGTTCAAAAACCTACCCTCCACCATCCTTGCCACCCCATCGTCATCAAAATATGCATTTTTATTTTGCATCATCGCCGCCCAAACAAACAGATCAAAACCCACACATAGCTCACTGTTTCAAAACATTCAAAAGCATCAACAAAAGCACCAGCAAAAACAACCAAATCCAAACATTAAAAAGCATCAGCAAAAAAACCCCAATATTATTTGATTATATAAATATATGAAACTAACCCAGCTCATGAAATCAATTATCAATGAACAATCAGCCAGAAAAAACAAGTATTAGTTGTGATTACAAGTGACCCACTTGATATAAGCTAACAAAATGCAAAAATAATAAAAAAATAATAAAGTACTAACAAAAACAAAAAGAAAAATCAGATCTTGATTCAAGAAAAATTATGGGTTTATAATAAAATCAACAAAAAATAAAAACAAAAAAGGGTTTGTAAAGATTTAAGGTTATCAACAACCTTGGAAACTCAGAGGCTTAGATTAACATTAATCCCTGTTAAATTAAAAGAAAAAAGTTACCTTCTTTTAATGAGTGGAGTACGTGTTCATGTGTTGATGGAGGCCTTAAAATGGTGTTTATATATTGATCCATTTTTAGTATAATAGTAGTGTGAAAGCAGACTGCAACTTTCAAGAGGTGGGGGATTAATATTTTGTAGAGAGAAGGAGAGGGATCTGCTTTTTGAAGAAACGAGAGAGTCAGATGAAATGAAATAAGGAGAGAAACAAGCATTAAATGGAGAGAGAGAGAGGAGGGATTTGACATTTGGGGTAAAAGAACAAAATACCCTTTAGTTGGCATAATCTGATTGGTTGATAGTGGTTCTCGCAGTTCTTACAACTGGAGGTGGTTTTCATTTTAGCGGCTCCCTATATATATATATATATATAGGGGTAAGATCAAATAAAAAGTATATTTTGTCTAAGTAGGATGAGAAGAAAATCTCAACCATTCATTTTTTAAATCAATGGTTAAGATGAAAGTGTAGAAGAAAGGAGGAGTGCAAAGGTATCTTGGGAAAATCATATTTATGACTTTCTCTCTCCACATGCAAGGCACATGCATATTCCACCTTCATTTTTTAAACGTTCATAACTTTTTATAGGACATTATTTTTTCATAAAATTTTCACCGTAAAATTGAGTGTCTTTTTATCTTTAATTTGAGTACCATATTGCTATATAAAATATGAGGACTAAAAAACCCACTAAAATGTGTTGTATTTCTATGTTGTATAACATTTTTTTGTGCTGAATTTTTGTACTATATTTTTGTATTAAATTTTTTGTGCTGAATTTTTTTGTCTTAAAGTTTTTTCCAATTTTTTGTACTACATTTTTTTGCTGAATTTTTTCGTGTTATGTTTTTTTGTACTAGATTTTTTTTGTGCTATATTTTTTTGTACTACATTTTTTGTGCTATATTTTTTGTACTAGATTTTTTATGCTAGATTTTTTTGTACTAGATTTTTTTTGTTGTATTTTTAAAAAACAAAAGGGGTGTCACATGTCATTTTCACTCCTATTCATAAGGACCAAAATGCCCTTCATTCCTACTTATTAGGAGTAACACATGTCATCATCACAATTCTTCTTAGGCTACTTAGGCAAAATCCACTTTTTAGTGGATCCTTCCCCTATATATATACATATATATATATATGTATATATAGCATTTACATAGCATATATTATTTAATGGAACTTAGATGTATATATATAATATCGTGTAGTCGAAATCGTACAACTATATTTCTTTTTGCTATTTATATACTCTTAAAAACAAATGTCGGTGGCTATCACATCAAAAACCACCAACATTTGTTTGTTTATCACTAAAGCGAAAACGTACACAATGAAATGATTGGATCAGGTATATTCTCAGCTTTCCTTTTGTTTTATTATTATACTTTTTTATTATTTAACTTTAATTCAAAGCAACAAACCATTGTGTAATAAATTCTAAAAATGGTTTTCTCCTTTAACAATATTACGAAAAATCAAATAGACCCGTTCTCTGCGTCTTAAGACTATATTGTTTTTAGTTTTCTATTTCCTTTACCGCATGCGTACACCAAAAACGATCAAGTTCACATTTAACAATATAACGAAAAAACAAACAAAGATGTTCTACGCGTGTTACAACTATATCGTTTTTAGTTTTTTATTTCCTTTACTACACGCGCACACCAAAAACGATCGAGTTCACACCTGCCGCCACACTCGGGTCACACCCTCAACCTTTTGATAATGAACAAATTGACCCGTCATCCTTAAGTAAGTTATACATCCACTTCAAACTTTTGGTAATGAACAAATTAAGTCGTCAACATTTTCTACTTAATAACTTGACATCTCATTTTATCTAAATTAGTTTTATGACTTTACACCGTGTGACAGAGTATTATACTTTTTTTCATCTATGCCTAACTGTGTTAGTGTCTAAACTACTTTTACGTTTTTACACCGCTGTCTAAATTACCTTTGCAGTTTTACGCTGCAACGTTCAAAACATTATACTCTTTTTATTGTCTATGTCTAATAACAATAATGTCACGAACGTAACGTATATAACAAAGTAAAAAACGCGTAATGTCATTTGCAGGCACCACACGTTAGTGTTATCATCGTTATGTGTGTAACAAAATCACAAACACGATGTTGCCGCCGCAACGCGCGGCATGGGTCAAAATTCTAGTTATATTTAAACGAGATTTTAGGACCCACGTGTTGTGGTGAGAATGTTTTACCAAAAAGAAAATAGTGTCATGTGTTATGAACAATCACACATCACGCCCCGACATAGTCTGTCCTTAGTTGGGGTGTGACAGGTAATTACCGGATACCATCCGGTACGAAAAAGACCTGTAAAACTAGAATACATTAATTGTTATATACCATCAGTTAATCTGGTTCTACCTGTTCGAACCCTTGTTTTGGTTTGCAAAATCTTCAAATTTGATTTGTATACTTTACTAAAATCTAATATTAAGCTAATAATCGACCTTTCATATTTCTGATAATTAACCTAGCGTTCTCAGTTGTTTAGTACGCTCCTCACGATATTCCAATCTTCCATATTCCATCATAATCATAAACTTGATGCATTTAACACTTAAATGCCATAACATATTACACATTTTTATTCAAATAAAACTTTGTTGGAAAACCAAGTACTTTTGGAATTATTATTATTATTATTATTATTATTATTATTATTATTATTATTATTATTATTATTATTATTATTATTATTATTATTATTATTATTATTTGAGAATAGTGTGTATAAGACCTTTGGGTATACTTTAACCTAACTTAACTCCACCTAAGTGACACATCAACTCTTTTTTTCCCTCATTTCACTTTGTCTCACTCTAAGGAAATGGTTTAACATGTTAACACATAACTCACTTAATGCATTTTAATATTGAGTTTTTGTCAAAAAAAGAAAATAATAATTAATTCAATCTCTTAACATTGGGTTAACATGTTAATACATAACTCGTTTAATGCACTTTAACACAAGGAGGGGGTGGTTTGCAATGTTAGTTTACATGCTGGTGTGCGTTCGGCGTGATATGTTTTTATTGATATATTAAGTTCATTTTACACATTAATCAAGTTTTAAATTTATAAAGCATGATATTCTACTAACACTAAACATACACTTCGGATGGGGGCACCCATCGTGAGTGTAGTATATCGTTGGTAGGATACCGAGGTCGTCCAAAGACATAAGAGCTTTTAGTACCGGTTTATCCTCAACGTCTAATCAATCTAAATTTTTTTTGAGAAAAGTTTTAAAAAATGAAAAATAAAAACTAAAAATGCAAAAGTAAAATAAAAACAGATAGACAAGATGAATCACTTGGATCCGACTCGCCTTTAATGTATCCTTTGATGATTTTCGCACTTTCGGACTTTTTAAGAGATTATCTTAGTTATAGTAGTAGGCCCCTCTTTTGAAGGTGATGTTATCCTCAACCCAGTGGTTTGAGTCAGCAGAGATACAATCCCAAAGGGTCGGGATACTGAAAGATAATTAAGTTAGTTATTAATGTGAAAAGTGGTAGGCCCCTCTTTTGAAGGCGACGTTACCCTCGGCTAAGTGGTTTGAGTCAGCAAGGATACAATCCCAAGAAGCCGGTTTAATGTATTAATAGTAGTTTACATATGAGGGGTTAAGTTAGTTATTAATGTGAAAAGTGGTAGGCCCCTCTTTTGAAGGCGACGTTACCCTCGGCTAAGTGGTTTGAGTCAGCAAGGATACAATCCCAAGATGCCGGTTTAATGTATTAATAGTAGTTTACATATGAGGGGTTTAAGTTATTCGCACCCTCACCATACAATACCAGTGGGTATTGAAGGAGGTCCCAGTAAGCTTGAACCAGGTTCTTGCATGATCTATACACTTAACAAGGCAAGAATCTTACCAAACCATTCCCCTAACCCCCGACCAGGTAGTCAACATGCTTTTATATAGACCGTAAAAACATGAATAATGCAATCTTTTACTTTACATAGACAGTAAAGTAACGTCAAGACACCACAGAAAAATGATAGGAAGAATTCAACTTCAACATAAGAAACTAGTTATTAAAGTCATTAATACAAAACCAAATAAAAAGTGACGAAAGATTAAAAATCAAAAGTAATACATAAAACACTTGTCTTCACCAAGTGATGTAAGAGGCTTAACCAAACATAGCCTTTGATTGGCAAGAACCCTTACAATCAATCCTGGATCCCAAGAATACTACACACTCTAAATATGGATGATGGATGATGGTAGTGGGTGTTGGTGTTGTAGTGGTGGTGGAATGGTGGCAAAGTGGGAGAGTAGTGGTTTGCCAAGTGACGCCTTTGAAGTGAGCCACGCACCCCTATTTATAGCCTGCACAGTACTCTGGCCACGACCCCGTGTCCGGCGGGCACGCCCCCGTGGCCAGCCTTTTCTCTTCCTTCATTAATTGCAAGTGTCAGCAGAAGGTCCCACACGGCCCCGTGTCCGGTGGGCACGGCACCGTGGTCAGCATAGTATCTGTACTATCAAGATTTGACAAGATTCTGCGTATCTTTGCGTTGACCATGCCCTGCGCTGAGTTGGGCACGCCCCCGTGGTGGGCGTGGAAGCTTCTAAAGGTTTGTCTTTTCTGCAGGTTCCTAACCACACCCCGTATTCGGCTGGGCACGGCCTCGTGGTCAGTCTTCTGTTGCCTTGTTTTTGCTTTGGAGATGTTGCCGAGGGGTCGGGCATGTCACGTTTATTTCTTTTCTTTGTATTTATGTTGGTTTTGGCTTCTTATTTGCTCTTTTTGTTCGTTTAAGCTCATTTGGTCCTGTAAATTCAAAAGGAAGACAAAAACACGATTTTTCCAACATTAGTACTAAAAATGGTTAGTTTTATGCCTAATTTGATGTAATTTATATGTTAAATTTTGCACACATCACATGCCAGGTCATTGTTAACACTCTAGATGTTAGAGTACATGTAACACCCCAACTCGTCTAGGGCTGACGTGTCACTCTTACAGATATCAAATCTAAAAACCAATCCATAGCGTTAAATAAAAGATCCTAATTACATTTATTACATTACAGAAATAAAGAATCTTGGCCAGCAACTTCCTAACGCTCCTCACTGAAATCCCGGATCATCCCATATTACCTGTAAAAACAAATAGGAAGAAAACAAAAAAAGAAAATACGGCTGAGCCAAAAATTGCCCAGTAACGGAGAAATCAACAGTACAAGTAAAGTCATATCAGCGGAAGCAAAACATAACAGAACTAAGACTTAACTAAATCAGATTACTGACACGAGTACCGAAACAGATGCGGACAAAAGACTGATACAAAAACTGATACACGAACCGATCTGAAACTTTAACGAAAACTAACACGGAAACAAAAGTCAACACAAAACCGTTGTAGAGACTTATACATCGTTGACCACGGTGACTAAAATATGTTATCTTGTATAAACAAACTTATTGAAAACATCTTTTAAATAATCTAGTATCCATATAAACAGAAAAGTTTCTAACCTATCATTTGTAGTTTTTAAATGAAACGTTTATACAAATCCAAGAAATAATAACTATCGAATATTTTAAACAACGTTTAATAATGCTATTTTTTTTAAACAAGATACTTGGCAAAAGTATTTTCTTATATAGAGCGTTTGAATTTTATCAAAATAAAATAGTTTATCACATTTCATAGTAAATCAACACTAAAAAAAAGGAACAATTTTCTAACTTTGAAAAGTTATAATTTAGGACTATAATAAATGTAATAAACTGGATTTCAAATGAAATACTTACAAAAGTTACGTACTGACATGGAAAGCCGATACAGAAACAAAACCAAAAACGTAAGCCTAGACACTTTAAATACCATTAAAAATAATATAATCTTTAAAAGAAAGGATTGTTGAAGCTATTATATTTAATAATCGTTTTGATTCAAAACCATCTCTATTAATTAATCAAATTTCATAAGTTATTATTTAATTATAACAAATATTTGTATAGCTTTGGAGATTTATATTTAATAACCAAAATAATCTCGATAACTTGATTTTAAACGTAGAATAATTTAATCCTTACGAAATTTCTTAAACCGATCGGAAAAATGGACACGGAACAAAGACAGACACCGAATCAAATACTGAATACAGGTATTGTCGGACACAAACTAAACGTATAACACGGAATCTAAATCCAAACTGAGACTGATACGGATCGAGACAAATCTGATACAAACCGATACATATACCGAGTCAAAAGAGACATGGCTAATACATAATAGACTCGGATACTGAACACGATCAAAAGCATAATTAACCCAATACACAATCAGAAACATAACCAGATGCGTACAAACATATAAGACATATCAGAACAGATACTTAACGTATTCACATACAGAAACATATACTAACTTACACGACAACTATATATCAATAAAATAAGTCGTGTAACACAGAAGCACCCAGAGCCAGAAACAGAAACAGACTGGTACACAGCTAGCTAGTTCATGCACCTATGAGATGGTGAGTGTGGCGTTCACCCCTTATTCCATCTCCAGACAAACAAACTCAAACTCAGAGCTAAGATCGATCTATACGCCTCTAGTGGCCAAGGTGCTACACAAGCACGAGCTAGAGACGCCGTGAACTTTGATTACGCACTGTCACGATAAGTGCCATGCCGTTGACGCCCAAACGACAAGCCAGACATGCTTGGGTGACAGAGTACAAATACTAGGGCCTTGTAAATAATTTACATCCTACTGAATATAATATTAACAGGAACATGCGACCACGAGTACAAGTCTGAGGTATGGCATGCTACAACACACTAATAACAAGTAGGAAAATAAAATACTAACTCAGATGACGTATCACATATCGAACGAAAACAGGTATCGAAACATGAAAATAACATTTTAAGACAGAGACAATAATCCGTACTACAAAGTAACGGAGGATATGATAAAGAGAAGTACTATGATGAGAAGACTAAAGAATTCGTACCAAAGAGTAATGAATCTAATAAATAAAAGATACTACGATGTAATCGAAACGGAATCCGTACCTTATTAGTAGTTAAGGGAAGGTGGTATAAGTCGTAAGGCTTGAATCACGCGTCGCAAAATCCTACAGCATTGTCGGATTTTGATTATGATAAGCTATCATTTAGTTTCGCCAATTATTTCACTTGTTAACTAATTTGTGTCCATAACCCCTTATAATTTATTTTAGCATTTTTACACCATGACTTGTAGGTCAGATGAAGTTTACCTTTTTATAAACATCTAATCACAGTCTATAAATAATAAGATAACTGATTTAGAGAATCTTATAATAAGTTATAGGCCATTTCACAATTCAAGATATGAATCACAATATCTACGTTTAAACTTTAAAATCCACTAACTCATAAGGTATTTTCTTTTATTTAAATAAAAGGCTTTAACTTTTAGAATACATTAATTTAGTTAAAACAAAAGTTAATATAAATAAAATAAATTTGAAGACTCATATGAATTATTAGTTTTTTTTTTTTTTTTTTTTTGAATAAAGGCGGAATTTTATAAAAACCTTAAGCAAGGTGCTCAAGCAAAGTACAAACAATGAAAAATAGAATGACAGAGAAACAGGAAAAGAATACAGACAATTACATTAGAAACTGAAATTTCTCCAGTTCTCCCATGATATATCCGACAACCCTGCCCGATTTTTTACCCAAGTGTATGAGATGGCCTTAATATCACTGATTAGTTTTGCGATATCAGGAGGTTTACTTTTGAAGATAACTGCATTCCTCATCAGCCAGATGTTCCAGCAGGTTGCTGCCGCCACTGTGTACACCGCCCGATTCAGTTTTTTTCCACCTTTATAAGAACCGATGAACTCTAGCAATTGTACCACACTTAGAATATAACGCGGTAAGGGAATTTTCATCCATTGAAAGATCAAGATCCAAGTTTGTTGAGCCATATCACAGGTAATGAGAAGATGACTTACTGATTCCAGCGATTCATTGCAGAGAACACAATTTGAGGAGTTGAGATGTAGGCGCCGAATTTGGAGTGCTTCTTTTGTTGCAATACGGTCCAAGACTACCCTCCAGAGGAAACAGTTGACTTTTTTTGGTATCCAGTGGAGCCAATTAAGCACCTTTGTTTCATTGATTAAGTTTATTTCATCCAGTTCAGCACGGACAATACTAACTTGGAACTTCACCTTTTTTTCACCCAACTTCCACAGCTAACCATCTGATCTAGCACTAATTATGACATTCTTCACGCATACTAAACAATCCGCCCATTCGTTCTTCAGTTCTTCATTTGACAGAACATTTCTACTACCCCAGAACCATTCGGCTCTACCTTGTATTATATTATAACGGTCCGATACGCTGCAACGTTTATTACTTTCTAATTCAAACAGATTCGGGAATAATTCACATAACGGTCTACTTCCCACCCACGGGTCTAGCCAAAAACAAGTTTTATCTCCACTTCCCAGGTCTACAACCATTTTTTCACGCACAATTATCGGCTGAATTTCGTTACTACGTCCCATTTTTACTATTGACTTCCACACACCTCCTATAGAATTTTTTAGCGGAATGGACGATTGACATCTTGGTCCACCGTGTATGGCCGTAATCACCCTTGCCCACAACGAAGATAACTCATTTTTGTATCTCACACACCATTTAATCATGAGGGCTTTGTTTGTTGAAGCTAGGCTACCTATACCCAATCCCCCTTTGTTTTTTGGAGCTACGACTTTGAACCAAGGAACCCAACTCACTTTGCTTTTTTCCATACACCCACCCCACAAGAATTTTCTTCGAATTTTTTCCAACTGTTTTAATACTTGAATCGGTGCACAGAAAAGCGAAAGAAAGTATGAGGGTAGGTTACCTAAAACCGCTTCAATTAATGTCACCCTTCCACCAAAAGATAAAGTACGAGCCTTCCATAATGTGAGCTTCTCCTCAAATCTTTCAATAATAGGTCTCCAATTTTTTACCAAATTCATATTTGCACCGACCGGAAGGCCTAAGTAAGTGAAGGGGAACGTACCCGTTTTACATTGTAAAATAGCCGCCTTTTGCGTAATGACTTCATTTGATACACCCACACCGAACAATTGACTTTTTGAGAAGTTCACCTTTAAACCCGATGACAAATGAAAACATCTTAACAATCTCGAAAGATTTTGAAGGTTTGAATCAGACCACTCCCCAACAAATAATACATCATCCGCGTATAGTAGATGAGATATAAGAGGACCTTCATTCGGAGTTTTACATCCCTTGAATAAACCATTTGTGTTAGCCGTGACCGTAGCAACATGTAGTGCTTCCATAGCAAGGATGAACAGTAAAGGTGATAAAGGATCCCCTTGACGAACCCCACGCTCAATGACGAATTCTTCTGAAGGTGAACCATTTACCAGAACTGAGGTTCTTGAGGAAGATAGAATACCCGACACCCATTTCCGCCATAAAGCGGGAAATCCCATTTGTGAAAGCGTTGACTCCAGGAACTTCCAACTAATAGAGTCAAAAGCTTTTTCGAAATCAACTTTGAACAACATCATTTTATTCCTCGACTTCTTGCACCAAGAGATTAGCTCGTTAATTATGAGAGGGCCCTCCAAAATGCTTCTCCCTTCAATATAAGCCGTTTGAGTATCGCTGATTAAATAACCCATCACTTTCTTCAATCTCTTAGCCAGGATTTTGGAAACTAGCTTTGAGATACACCCGATGAGATTAATAGGCCGAAATTCCTTAATAAATTGAGGGTTGGACGACTTAGGCACTAGAGTGATAAAACTTGAATTGCAACCACGACTTAATTTACCGTGAACATAAAAATGATCAAGTAAGTTAACAAAATCAGCCTCCATGATGTCCCAGAAGTGCCTAATGAAGCTGAATGTAAAGCCGTCTGGACCCGGAGTCTTGTCACCCCCACAATCCCATACTGCCTCCTTGATTTCTTCTTTAGAAAATCGTTTCACTAACATCGCTGATTGATCTAAGGATAAGACCTTAAAACCGTTATTAGTGAAACATGGCCTACTGTGGTTTTCTTCCTTAAACAATTGTTCAAAATACTTCTTGATTTCCAGTTTTAGAGAATCGGGATGCGAGATCCATACATTATTAAAATTGAGACCATTTATCCTGTTATTCTTCTGGTGACTCTTGATCATGCCATGGAAAAATGAAGAATTCTCATCACCTTCGATTAACCATTTAACTTTAGCTCTTTGCTTTAAATCCTCCAGGTTGTTCTCTTCAAGTTCCGCCACCGTTTTCAACCATGATTCTCTATTTCGAATCTCTTCCTCCGAAAGAGAAGAAGATTCCGCTTTCATGTCAAGCGCTTCAATTTTCTTTGATAGGTCACAGACTGTTTCTCGATCACGGATTTTTAACTTCCTACACCATGGTTTAATTGCCAGTTTAACCGCTTTCAGCCTCAGACTCAGCAATTTATCTGGCGGATTGGGTAGTTGAAACTCGCGGTACGATTCAAGCACAATATTCTTTAAACTTCCTTCATTCAGCCACGAGTTAAAGAAACGAAAAGGAGGGGTACCAAATAGATCTTCGGCACACTTTAAGAGTAGAGGGCGATGATCTGACCTGTATCTAGGCAAACCGGTTAATTTTGCTGACGGCCAATTGGATAGGAATGATTGACATACCAACATTCTATCAATTTTGCTTAGACGCGAGCCGTCGTCGGATCTATGAGTATACGAACACCCGAGCATGGTATACTCGGATAGACCATTTGTGCGGATAAAATGATTGAAACTTTCAGCCGCTTGCGGATTAAACTTAGAATTTTTCCTCTCCCTGGGTTCCCTTACATAGTTAAAATCACCTAAGAAAATCCATGCCCCACTGTGTGAATTCATTAGGTTAGTCAGATTCATCCACAGGTCCCTTTTAAGATTAGTATCATGAGGAGCATAAATGTTTACTATGTTAATGTCTCCACCCCCATTTCTAAGATCACCCAAGGTAGCCAAATAGTGCCTGTTTGAAACTGATGATTTACGAACAAAAAGAGAAGGATCCCAGATATTAAGCAACCCCCCTGACCTCCCAGAGGCATCAACTGCCTCTGATTCGAAAAGAGAATTACCCCAGAATGAGTTCACCTGAAGATTTGTTGAATCCGTGAATTGGGTCTCTTGTATTGCAACAAAGTTGACATTGTTATGTTTGATTAGTTCTTTGATATGCACCGCCTTCAATTGATTGCCCGCCCCTCTGATATTCACTGATAGGTAATTCATTGATCATTATTCGACACCCTTTCTCCAGCCACTTGTTTCCTAATATCTTCTTCTTTACCTTCCATGTGAAAGCCCAAACATTCCCCTACCTCCTTTGTGAGACTAACTTCTTTTTCCACCTCCATAGCTTCTACTTGCGAGATAGATTCAGTTTCCTCAGAGATCCCATCATCAATTTTAGAGCTTGAAAATTTGTTTTTGTGTTTCTGACCTTCTATGTTTCGGGGTACCCAAAGTGCATCCTTCATCTTCATCGATGGAAATCTGAATTTGGACTTCCTACCGTTACCCGTCCGAACCGAATTTGGGGATGAATGATTCGAAGTTCCTGCCATATCTTTTGGGGGAATATTTAGATCAATAGGAACCTTATTTTTTATTTGCTGAAGTAATGGTCTGAGGTTAAAAGGATCTGGGGATATAGGGTTATCAGCAGATGGCGATTTTGTCTGGGCTAAGGGGGTATTTTCTTTGGGCTCACTTGGGGGAGTTTCCAATATGTAACCATCATCAAATAAATTATTAAGCCCAAGATCATTTTCATTGTCACCCAAAACTGTAGGCCCAAAATGTGGAGATAGTGGTGGGGTGTCATATGGACCCACTTGAGAATCCTTAGAATTTGAAGATGACGTGGCCCACTCCCTATTATTAATTTCTTTGTTACTACCATTGGGATTCTGGGAATTTATGTCAGCCGCCGACATTGGATGATGTGCAGAATTTCCATCCGCCACCTTATGTTTATTGTCCTTGTTACCAAGGTTCCCTTTCTCCAACGCAGCCCCTTCAACTTCCAGCGAATAATTTTTTGAGCAAGACTGTCCGGATTCCTCCTGGAGTTTTGAATTATTCCGATCATCGGATACTGTCTGAGAAAACGGAAACCCATCACTTATGTCTTCCGTAATGAGGATTTCATGAGGATGACCATTCCAAGCTATGGTTAGAATACTGTTTATACGAGCTACTTTGTTGGTAATGATACCTATGGTGCTCACCGATAGATCTGCATCTTCATCATTTGCTATAGAAGGAATTACAACCGACCCTATCAGGTTCCCAATCTGGTCAAAAATGCTCGGACCCCAGAATTTTAGTGGTACACCCCTAATGTGTAGTTTTGCCAGACGTTGAAACGGAAGGTGTCTTCCATCCCAGGCGAACAGATCTTTAAACCATTTCTCCCAAATATCCTTTTGGTTTTCTAAGAAGTTCATAGCTTCTGTTTTCCCGTCAAACGTGAGAAGTAGTCTTAAACCTCCCATGTATTTTGTAATGAAACCAGACAAACCATCCTCCTCCAATAATTGTTGGTGACATTTCAGATCGAACGGATTACGTAGTTCAGCCACTAGTGATGACTCCCTCCATGTTTTTGATGCTTCACTTTCAACTGTGGTTATATTCACCGAATTATCTTTATCTGGCATGGCAACATGTTTAATACCCGTAGTCACTTCTGCATAGGTTCTCACGTCGTTTGCATGAGGGAGATTATACGTATTAATTTGGCCGGCTTGGTTCTGCCTGACGTTCAACATCGGGTTGTTGCGGGGGTGCTTTCTTTGATGGTTATCCTCTTCTTTAGCAAATTTGGCCGGCTTGACGAACACTTTCCTTTGATCAATCTTCACCGTGCCAAGTTCCGCCGCCATGAGCTGAGCGTCTCTAACTCCTTCAAATCTGATAAAACCGAACCTGTTACCTTTTTTATCCCTTTTCCTTGGGACATATGCATCTGACATTGTACCGAAACCGTAGAAAATCTCCCACAGTAGGTGACTGGAGCAGTCTTCCGGTAGATTACCAATGAAGAAAGTTGTTTCCTTCATTGGTGGTCTTCTGTAGTTCTTGTTATCATCAACCAGCCTTTTTCCTTTATATTTTGCCACCCGCCACGGTTCTTCTTGTCTTTCTTCATATCTCCAGTTGTTAGCTGTTTGTCTTCTGTTCTCCATATTTATTTTCCGGCCCTCCAAACAAACAAACGAATCAGTATCACCCCGACCCTAAAGGTGTTAATGGGATTCGAATCGATCTAGCTAAACTATACTCAGATAGCCGCGATCAATATCAGACCCACTAAGCCCCGAAGAAGTCCAGGATCCACTGCGGGAAATGAGGGTAGAGGAGGTTGAGTACCAAGTGCCGAGAAAAGGAAAACGTCCGAGTGGGGGAGACGCTAGGTCAAGATAGAATGGAAGGTACAAACCGTCACTTCCAGGGGAAGAACAGGACCTCACACGCTATTCCGACGAGGAAAACTCCGGTTAACACTCCGGCGACGCTTCGAATACTTCAAAGACTTTTCCTGATTTTGAACTTTTCTAACACACACACATGAGCATTCAGGCACATTAAAGGCCAGGATCCACACCTCTTGTTGTATCTCCGCTAGTCTTTAATTTTGTGATATGAATTATTAGTTCATGACTGTTGACCACATATATATTATGTCATCACACACAATATACACACAGACACACCACCCATACACGCACACTCATGCATGCACACAATAACAAACCAACCCATCCCAAATCTAAGATCAAAGGTTAGAAATTAGTCGGCTAATGGTTTCAAGGCTACCTTATGGTGGTTCAACGCAATAGCGATGCGGTTCAGACCAAGAAATGTAGCGACGAGCGGCTTAGATTGGTGATGCGGAGATGGCTCGGAGTTATATGTCTGTCTGTCTTCGGTGTGAACGGAGGCTACAAACAGAACCCGACCGTCACGACGGAAAGTCGATCAATGTGGTGGCGATGCTCAGCTTCTTTTGCGGCTTTGCACACATGAATCGTGGCGGAACAGACTTACGTGGCGTCGTTTCAAACTGATGGTCGGCCGCGTTGAATAATCTGATTCTTGACAAATAGTGGCGGTGGTTTATTGGTGACGGCGGCGAAGGTTTGAAGGGTTTTATGTGCAATTCGGGAGTTAATAGGAATGAACGTAAGGCAATCACATATCATTACACCTCAATTAATTTGATTAATTTTCTTTAATTGTCAAAGATTCTAATCATCATTTGAAATGGAATGTTTGTGAGATGCTAGTTTCACGGAAGTGTCAAAGTTGTTCAAAGAAAGTCTTTTAAGACTTTTATTGTTTTTTTTACCCCTAGCATATTACAATATATACAAAGTGGACCTCATAGTTTAATTTAAATTTTAAAAGACCCCAAACTATTACAACTCAACTAAATAAAGAAAATGTTGATATATGTTACTAGCTAGTACTTGTTTATTTATAAGTACGAGTTCAAAATTGTCGAACAATATTTAGCAAATAAGACGCTCAATTAATGTCGCTAATTGCTTTGTCGGTTATACAATGTATTAGATTCGTTTTAGAGATCTGACATATTAATTCGATATTTATCGTTTTTAGGGTTTTACAATTTACCGGATATTACAGTACACCCCCATGACCAAATGTGTAAGTATTTTGTGTTGGATTCTTTTAACTAATGGTATATGAATGTTGGCACGGATTCATTCAGAATAACGTATTTTGTTGCCTCATGATACCATAATAATAAGTTTTTTTTTATAAAACTCGATTTTCAATAAATATAATAAGTTATTTTTATAAAACTCGATTTTCAATAAATATATTTATATATATAGAAAAAATAAAATAAAGCAAATATGTTTATTCAGATTTGTTAACCAATGCTATTAATGAAAAGTATATTAATTGCAAAATGAAAAAAAGATGTAAATAGAAAAGGTTGAGAGATGTCGCCCCTGGGTTGGCAGATGCCTATATATCTTACAAACATTCTGTTTTTGTTACAAAACCTTTGCACCACCAAACCATGCAGTCTGTTTTTCGCCAAGTGGTAAAAAGAAAGTCCAAAGCTGACAACAAGGTTAAAGAGGCTGAGCAAGAGCTCACTTCCAAAATTGTTGAAGTTGATTATCTAAAGGAAGAATTAAAGAAGGCAATGAAAGAGAAGGCAATATGTGAAGCCAAGCTTGCTGCTGCCAAAGCTGAAAAGGATATATGTGACAATGCCTACAATGAGTTGGAATATATGGTCAAGAATAAATAGATGATTGAGAGAGGTGCTACAACTTTAAGTTTTATTCTCTAAACTTTCTTTCAGTTTTATTGTTGAACAACTGGTGTTTGTTACATATAAATGTTTCCTTTTATGTTCGACTTGTTTCCCGTTTCATATAATCTTCTAGCGACTATTTGTCATTCTTCTTTATAACTATCGGCTTGAGTTCGTATGTTATTCGTTGCTAAAATTTCATAAAGTTGTAAGCAATTGTTATTCGCTCAAAGATCTTGGCTTGTTGCCTGGCATAGGACTTGTGCCATTGATCTCTATTATTTTACTTTCTCAACCCAGATGTTTTGCTAAAGGTTTGTCTCCTTGTTGGTTAAACTTCTATCATATCATATATCGTATCTTATTATATTATATTACAATAAATTGCATTACATTATATTAAATAATACATTTAATATTAAATCGCATCAAATCAAATTACACTAAATTTCATCACATTATATTAAATTACATTGACATGTGTTTATCACATTATATCAAATTACATTACATTATATTACATCTTTCATTTTCATAATGAAACTTAAGACACTACTTTTATGTGAGATAAAAAATTTGGGCCATATTCGTAAATATTAATATAATATAAACTTATCAATCATTCAATCAAATATATAAAAACTAAAAACTCATAATACAACGACAATTGTTATGAAATAGATAAAACAAATTAACAAAAATAGTGTAGCAAAAATGATCGAAGTATCGAACCTACTTACTAAGCGAACAACGTGATTCTCCTAACGTTTTTTGAAGCAAAGCTCTCGATCAACTCCTTGTAGTCCATAGTATCTAATTTTTCACTTTCAATAGATATTGTCGCCAACCTATTTAGCCTTTCTTGTGGCATTGTAGAAGGTAAATAGGTCTTCAACAACTTCAACTTTCAGAAACTTCTTTCTGCCGATGCCACAGTTACCGGAATTGTCAATAACACTTTATATGCATTTATAGCATTATGATAAGTAGTATTGCGTTGGAAGATATGGTCTAAAACATTAAAAGGGGTGTCAACGTGTCTCGGTAAAAATGTAGTAATCAACTTCAACTCTGTATACAATTCCTTAGCATCAATATCGGACTCTCCTTCATACTTCAATGCATCTTGAAGGCGATAACAACACGCCTTAAGCTTGGCTTCATCAAGAGTCTTCAACTTTTTAGGAAACAAAAACCCAAATATTTTTTTGGAATTTTTGGTATTGTTCAAATCTTGTTTCAAGTGAAAAATAGCTTGATCAACAATACATAAAAAATAATTTACTCTAAAATCCTCCTCGGGTGAAAATGTTACTTCTTCTACACTTGACGATTCATCAAATTATTTTTTCTTATATATCATACGTTTTTGACGGAATTCCGCATTAACACCTATTTCATTTGCAATCTCTCTAGCTTCATCAAGCGCCAAAGAGAACCCCACTTCTCTATAATTCTTAAAGAATTTAATCAATTTGTCCACTTCATCAATAGCAACATCAAGGACAACATCTTTTGATTGCAACCATTTTGCTCACCACATTCACTTTTAATAATAATTCAAACCAAATGACAATTTGTGCCAAAAATTCAAAATCACCATTTTCATACTCTTCTAATGATTTAGCTTCACTTATGATTTTAGCATCTCTATCTGTCTCTCTAACTTCTCGCAAAGCTTTTCTTACATCTCCAAATTGAGTTCTTATAGGCTTAATACTATCTATACGACTTTCGCAACGCATTGTGATTTAAGAGTTTGCGGCTGTTTGTTTACCTCTTAATGAGGCTCTTAATGGTTCAGACCTCTTACTGGTTTAGCACTTAACGGTTCAGACTGTTTGTTTTACGAGCATATATCTAAATGGTTCAGACATTTGCCTCTGAATGGTTAAGATTTATACAGAGCCTAAATGGTTAAGACCTCTAATCTGAATTGGTCAGACATTTTCCTCTGAATGGTTAAGTATTATACAGGTTCTTAATGGTTTAGACCTCTTACTGGTTCAGCACTTAATGGTTCAGACCTCTTACTAGTTCAGCACTTAACCATTCAAATGTTGGCAAACAGCCCCTTAGTCCTTTAACATTGTCTTTCAAAATTTTCCACCTATTAATAGAATGGGCAAAGATAATATATAATTGTTGTATTGTTCCAAAAAATTCTTTAGACTTAGTAATTGTGTTAGTCATGTCACATAATGCTAGATTTAGACTATGACAACCACAAGCACTATAGAAAGCTTTAGGATTTTTTTTTTCTAAAAATCTAGTTTGAACTCCTTTGTTTTTTCCTCTCATATTTGCCCCATTTATCATAACCTTGACCATGCATATCACCAATATCAAGACCAAGAGACTTTAATTCTTTACATGTAACTTCAAAAAGTCCTAAACCCGTGGTATCATCAACAACCAAAAAACCTAAAAACGATTCCTCAACAGTCACAGAACTAGAGTTAAAATTCACATACCTCATAATTATGAACATTTGCTCTTGGTGACTTGTATCAGGTGTGCAATCGAGGATGATGGAGTAACACTTTGCTTGCTTAACCTTCTTGATGATTTCGGTTCTAACTTTATCCGCTAATAATTGTATCAACTCGTTTTGAATATTGTGGCCGAGAAAGTGTACATGGCACTCTTCATTCAAAACACGGCTCACGTGTTCTTTCATAATCAGGTCAAACTCTTCCAACATCTCAACCAAACCCAAAAAGTTTCCATTGCCTTTTTTATACAACTTCTCATTTGATCCACGAAATGCTAAGCCATATTTTGCAAGAAATTTCACAAATGCAACACTCCGTAAAATGATTTATTTCTCATAATCTTTTTCTTTTTTAAATTACCCATATGCTACTTTGTCAATTGTTTCTTTGCAATTGAACCTTTGGCGTAATTCAAACCATTCATTCCTATTCTTCAAATGTTCTAAACCAGCTTCATGTTCTTTAAGTCTACCACTAGCATGTCTCCGATCCGTATAACCTTCATCATCCAAGCCACCTTTCGGATGCCCCGTTCTAAAAACTTTACAACAAAAACAATAGAGTTTGTCAAGTATTTTGGAATACATTAGCTATTCTCTATCCACGTCTTCCTATTTGATAGAATTCTAGTGTACATGGTTATTCGTCTCAAAATTTACCAAAAAAAAAATAATATTCGTCCATAATTTACCCAAAAAACAATCAAACATTAATAATGCCCGTACCACGAGTCCATGATCATCACTACCCAAAAAAAAAAAAAATCAAACTTTAATTAATAATACCCATACGACGAGTCCATGATCACAAAAGAATTTAAATGGGCCAAATGGGCTATAATACGGCCCGAGCAACATGTTTGCAGAGTTTAGGGTTTAGAGCGCCGCAAGCGACTCTATTTATCTCTCACCATCTTCGCAACCTCTCATTCATCTCCCCTCCACTCTCCAGATCAACAACTCAAGTTTAGTTTCGTTTTCTTCACCTAATTCCGTTTGATTTTTTAAACTTTGAATTACGTCAATTTATTTTTATTCTTTTTTTCTTCTCTAGTCTCTTTTAGATTTTTTTTTTTTTATAAATTAATATTGCTATGAGGAAGATGTATATGCTCCAGAAACATGATTTAATCATGTCTGTGTTGGTAGCAATACCTCTAAGAAGTTCTGAGCTATAAATTATATTGTTTTGAAATTTAAAAAAACAAAAGAAGGCGAGGTGACGATAAAATTCAATGGTCTGTCAATCCACTGACAATATTTGATTGATGTTAAACATTGAATCCCGACAGGTTCCGATCGCTTATGTTTTTATTTTTATTTTTTGTTAAATTGATTGTGTTTTAAACTAGGCATATGATGAATCTCTAAAAACAAATGGGTAATTTGCGTCTGAAAGCATTTCCTTGATGTTACATCACCTTGGAGAACTGATGCTTGTTTTTATCTAACTTTTTTTCTTCATTTTTTGTTTTGATTTTATTCTATTTTTTGTTTTTAAAATATAAAATATTTTTTATTTATGAAGGTTTTGATGGTTTTATGGTTAAAATGTTTGTTGCTTTGCTTTGTTTGAGGCTCTGTTTTCTGTGTGGATCTCACGCCACAAGCAATGAGGCCCAAGTGGTTGCTAGCCTCCTTTTACGATTGGACTCTTTAAGAATATAAATTATTGAAACATATATTAAAGTAAATAGAACTTGGGTTCTGAATAGACCTGGCAAAGGGGTCAGGTCGAGTTGGCCATGGGTCAACGGGTTTGGGTCAAAACGGGTCAGTTTAAAAATGGGTTGTTTTGGTTCGAGTCGAAATGGGTTAGGGTCAGAACTGGTTTGGGTCAAAACGGGTTTGGGTCAGAATGGGTTTTGGATTGATTAAAAATGCTTTTAAAAAATAAAATAGATTGTACATCAAGGGGCAATTTTATTGGGTTGAAACGAGTCCGGGTTAGTTCGGGTTGTGTACGGGTCAATGATTATTGTACATCGGGTTGAAATGAGTTCCCAGGTGCAGACTGCGCAGACGGCTATGTGACTCTAGAGTTACGCACATGCAAAAATGCTTAGATGTGTAAAGATCACTGAGTATTAACAAAGATTCGAATGCAAAACCTTAACCGCATTCAAGATTGTTAAAAATAGATTGGGATACAAAACCTTAAAAAACATGGTACAGAACTGAAAATTCATAGTAACCGATAAAAAGATGACCAAATCTAACTTTCGTTCTGCTCCCTCGCCCTACGGACTGTACTCACACATGGCAAGTGTTTTAGGAAGCTATGAAATGCCAATATCATCCTTTGGTTTGAGATACAAACGGTTTCGTTTTGGCAGTTTAACGGTTCATGGAAGAGGTTGTGTAAGCTAAACCAGTCAGTAAACTTTTATTACTTATATGGTACATGGAACAGGTTTTGTTTTGGCAGTTTAAATTGCTAGTTTAAAAACCAATAGGTTTGAAAACAAATGTTGGTATAAACTGCCAAATGGGTTAAACTGACCGTTGCACCCGTCCCACCAAACCCAACCAGTTTGGTTTATTGTTTTTAAAAACTATAGGCAGATTTTAACCAAAACTGGCCAAACCTTTATGGAATTTTAATGGCCAAATTTCTCAACACTAGAATCTCTAAAGGGTTCTTGATTGCAGAACTGGACCAAAGTGTCAAACATATGCTAAAACTGAAATCTATCGATTGTTAGGCGAACGATATCACATGTTGAAGAGTTCTACAAAATGTATTGATCTTTTATATAATTTTTTATTTATCAATATACTAAAATTTTTTAATACAACAAAATGAACCGGTCTTTTATATATTTTATTTTATTATTTATCAAGATACTAGACTATAAAGGGATTGTTTTTTTACTCAACAATAGGGATTTGTTTTAACTTCCATACACTTCTACATCTTCACTTTTACATGGACTCTTCATCTTTTACTTGTTTGATGTTATCATAATCTCATTTAAAGGGGCGCCATTTCAACTCAAATCTGAGTTCCTTTTTATCAAAAACTAGTAATAACCAAAACTTGAACAAATAATAATCAATTATTTGTGAAATAAAATAACAATCTCAAACACATCCAAATAATCAAAACTTAAACAAATAATAATCAAAATCAAACAAAAAACAACCTACTAGTAGACAAAATAACACCACAAAACGACGTCTTCGAACTTTCAGATCTTTTTATATGGAACAATTCCTTGTAACTCCTTCACAATTATGAACATCGATGATGAAGAAGTAATCGACCTGTGATTCGGTTCAAATCTAATTGAAGACGATGAATTAATCTTCTAATTTAACTCGCTTCATAGAAGATGATGTTCAGAGAATCAGAGTTCAGACGTTCATGACTTCATCTTCTTCACCCATGGTTTTTCTATTTCAATCCCTAACGACCCTTATGACACGTAATTTTAATTTAATAGATCCACTTTGACCCGCTGATAAGAGCCTTTACTTTTTAAGTGACCCACTTTGACCTCCTTGTGTAAATTATTTGACCCAAACAACCTATTGTTACTAACATAACAAAATATATATATATATATATATATATATATATATATATATATATATATATATCTAGGGGAAGGTTCATTGGGGAACACTTAAAAATTGGGGAACAGCGGGGAACCGGCTCAAACGAACTCCGATTGGACTCATTCCAGCGGCGTTGGAACCGGCTCGTCGAACCCTAACTAAGATCTTTTAACCCTAAAACCTAAATCCTAACTCCTAAACTCTAAACCCTAAAGCTAAAAAAATAAGGCTAAAACCTAAGATAAACCGTACAATCTAAACTATAAACCCTAAAAACTAAACCCTAAAGGCTAAACCCTAAGCTAAACCCTAAAGCTAAACCCTAAAGCTAAACCCTAAACCCTAAAGCTAAACCCTAAACACTAAATCTAAACCCTAAAGCTAAACCCTAAAGCTAAACCCTAAAGAAAAACCCTAAAAGCCAAACCCTAATATATTTAGGGTTTAGGGGTTATGATTTAGGGTTCAGGGTTAAAAGATCCTAGTTAGGGTTCGACGAGCCGGTTCCAACGCAACTGAAATGAGTCCAATCGGAGTTCGTTTGAGTCGGTTCCCCGCTGTTCCCCACTTTTTAAGTGTTCCCCAATGAACCTCACACTATATATCTAAACACCCACCACCTCTCAAAAACCTAAACCCCCTACCCTAAGAGTCCAAGATTACACTTTTTGGTAAGGTAACTCTCAACAAAAAAAAATCATAACACCTGAGCTTTTATCAAAACAATGGGTATGTACATCAAGATCCTTTTGTTACTAACATATTTTTATCTTAGTAAAAACCTCTATATAGTTAACATAACCGATTGATCAGTTAATCAGAGTTTCATAACCATCAATTATCAGTTAATAACGGTTCAGTTATGTCAGTTATGGTTCGGTTCGGTCACGTCCTAAGTTTTAAAATACTATTATTTATAACAATTTATAAGGATTTTAAGAGTATATTAGAGCATACTTGATTAAATCATTAAATTCTTACTGACACTTATACATCAATTTATGATCAGGAGAACTTAATAGTATATTAGAACATACAATCATTAAATTCTTTTTTTTTTTTTTTTTGAACGGTTACTTTCATTAAAACGCACAACGAAAAGCCGACCCACAGACCGGGACGACCAAAACAAAAACAAAAATTACATAATTACAAATCTACACCACTCCACCCAAGAGACTTCCTTAAACTTCGATCTGTTGTGGAACCAAAGAAAACCCAATGCTTTTATTTGGCTGCAAATGTTATCGACTTTAACCGAAATACCGTTAAACCTGGCATCATTTCTAGCCATCCATAAGCACCAACAAGCGACGATAATGATCCCTTGGAACGCCACTTTAGCACTCTCCGAGAGGCCCGAGAACATGTGCCATTCCAACAGGTCCTTGACCGAGAAAAACAGAAAACCGGGAACTTTACACCAAGCCTTGATCCAGCTCCAAACCCTCTCCGCCACCGGACACGAAGTAAAAATATGATCCACGGATTCATCGCAGCCCTCGCAAAGGCTACATGCCATATTACCAACTAACACATTCCTGCATCTGAGAGCAAGACACGACGGGAACTTACCCATTTCCGCTCTCCACGCAAGGATGTTACACTTTAGAGGGACCCAATTACACCATTGAAAAACAAATCTGCTGCTAACATCCAGCCCAAAACGAAGAAGCTTTCTCACACTGGCAACAGAGAAATTACCTTTAGAGTCAGCAATCCAGCGCCACCTATCTCTCCCGCCTGCAAAAACAGCCCCCTGACTCAGCTCAAGCAGATCTTGGAACTCCGCAATATCCGAAACTGCATCTGGACCCCTCTTCCACCGCCACCTGAAAGAACGGTCCGAGCCATCTTCAACAATACGGTCCGAAACCTTGCATCTTTTATCCATCTCTAGACGGAAAAGATCCGGAAACATAATTCTTAACGGCTCATCCGCAAGCCACGGGTCCAACCAAAAGGAAACATCATTACCATCACCAATGATACCTTTGATACAGTTACGCATCGGGGACCCATTGATCCTGACTTTAGAGAAGAGCTTCGCTATGTTACTCCACACACCCGAAAGAGAAGCTCTAAAAGGAACACACTCCCACGATTTTCTATTAGCATGTAAGGACATAATGACTTTTCTCCATAGATTAAACGTCTCGGACTTATACCTCCAACCCCACTTCGAGAGTAAAGCTATGTTAATATCCCCCAGCCTATTTAAACCCAAACCGCCACAATCCTTAGGAGACGCCGCCCTGTCCCAGCCTACCCAGTGCATCTTCCTACCAACACTAGAACCTCCCCACAGAAATCTCTTGATAATAGCTTCCAAATCAGAAATAACCTTTTTGGGAGCCTTATACAGAGAGAAATAATAACACGGCAAACTTTCTAAAACGGATTTAATCAAAACAACTCTACCTCCCATCGAAAGAAAGTTTGATTTCCAAACTGCAAGCCGCCTTTCAAAAACTTCGAAAATGGGTCTCCAGTTGTTAATACGGTTCATATTAGCTCCGACCGTTAGCCCAAGATAAGTAAAAGGCGGAGAGTCCGGTTTACAACCCACTATAAAGGCCAAATTCTCCGTCTCGACCAAGGACACCCCAATACCATAAAGATTAGATTTAGCGATATTCATTCTCAGACCTGAACACATGTGAAAACACCGAAGAATCCTAACCACTTTTTTAACTTCCTCTGCTGACCAATCGCCAAAAATGATGGCATCGTCTGCGTAGAATAGGTGCGATAACACCGGACCTTCGTTCGGTAACTTAATTCCTCTAATCACCCCCGCTTGTCTCGCCTTATCTATCATACACGAAAGCGCTTCCATTACCACCAAAAAGAGGAACGGAGAGAGAGGATCTCCTTGCCTCATACCTTTACTACATTGAAACTCAAAAGTCGGGGACCCGTTAACCAACACCGAAGATCTAGCAGATTTAAGAATTCCAAAAACCCAACAACACCACCGAGGAGGAAAACCCATTTGGATAAGAATAGAAATAACGAAATTCCAATGAACATTGTCATAGGCTTTTTCGAAATCAATCTTCAAGATAAAAGCTTTGGACTTCTTTTTCTTCAACCAAGACATAACTTCATTCACAATGAGCGGGCCATCAAGGATATATTTACCTTCTAAAAAGGCAGACTGCGAGTCAGAGATGACCTCCTCTAAGACCGTTCTCATTCTATTAGCCATCACATTTGAAATCACTTATACATCAATTTATGAAGATTTATGATCAGGAGAACTTAATAGTTGGGTAAAATATAAATTAATTCTTATAAAAGACTTGATTAATTTGTTTGTTTGATATTTTAGGGTGTACGGGGCGTCTTCGGGGAGTGGTTCGGTGAGGAGTTTCCCCGATCGGGAACACCGCCGCCATCACCGCGGGGTCCCGAATCGGGGAGGGTTTTGGGTGTGGCTTTACCGATTGATTTTGCACGTTGAACGAGATTTGACCGTTGTTAAACGGTCGAATTTATAAAAAAAAAATTCAATTTTTTTTAAACAATATATACTAACCAATCTAATTCATTTTTTTTACCACATTCACAACTCTCAAACCCACACCAAAACTCTCAAACTCAAATCTTTCAAACACAAAATGGATTCCAAGCTTCCGTTTCTTTCTACCCTACCCGACTTTCCCGACGATGGAGATGCATCGTCAAGCGATAGTAGCTTAATTTTCTTCCAAAATCTCATCCAACAAGCGGAGCTACTAGACACGGCATCGTCTAGTAAAAAAAAATTATGTCCGTCGAGATCGTGTGGGGGGCCACGAGACACTCATGGCCGATTATTTTGATGAAAATCCAAAATTTAATGAAGATACTTTTCGTCATAGGTTTCGTATGTCCAAGTCTTTGTTCCTAAAAATTGTTAGTGACGTGGAGGCTAAAACACGATCTCGTTGAGCATCTCGGAAGTTTAGATTTGCCTCACCTTGAAGTTGATTCGGACGAGGAGTAGTTTGTTTTTATATTTTTCTAGGTTGAATGTATTTTTTTTCTAGTTCGAATGTTTTTTTTTAATTTAATGAAATGTCTTTTATTTAATTTTTATTTTTATTAATCTTTTTTTAATTTGTAAACATGCATTATTTTAGAAAAAAAAAAAAAACCAACTCCCCTAATAGGGGAGTGCCGCCATCAAAAAGGGGTATTAGGGGAGTGTATTAGGGGAGTTGACGTGACTTATTCTGGTTGGTTACGTGTAAGATGGGGGACTCACCTATTAGGTGAGCACCCCTTACACCCTTATAGACTACTATATCCTTTGAGATTATAACTCTATAGCATTGCAGCAACCATGGCTGATCCTCCAAATCATTTCTTCAAGTTCATTCCACCAGACTCAAAGTTTAACCTCGTAAGCTTTCTATGCATAACAAACTTGGACATGTTTCCAGTTATTTACATCTCATCAAAGCAACTAATAGATATCTTTTAGTATACTTCAAACACTCTATCTTTGATCATGCATAGGCATTGGTTTATAATGAATTAATGGTAGAATAGTATGAAGTAATCTGGTCATAGATGAAAATATAAAATAGTTATAATAATACATACTTAGCTTTCTCTATATACAGTCAATTCCAAAATCTTTTTTGGCGAAGTTGGACGGATGGAGAGGTAAGAAAGCAACACTGAGACGAGGGTGTCACAAATGGGCGGTGCACATTGGCGACAGAGGGGTTTTTGGTGACGGTTGGAGGAAGTTTGTGGTGGAGAATGGAGTGCAAGAGTTTGACATTATTGTGTTCAAACATCAAAGAAACATGGTGTTTGACTTTTTTGTGTTTGACCCATCTACATGTGAAAGACAATATCCAGATTTACCTGACAATGTAGAAGTCTCTCTCCCAGAATATGATTCACTTCACACACATGGTAATCTCAGTTCTGTTGTACCCTTTGCTTTTATAAATCCTACATTACTTATTCTTGTAGTTTTGATATGTTGATTAGAGATGTCAAAGAGGCTCAAAAAGCGCAAGTGGACTGACTATTCATCTCAAAGCAACGATAAACGTTGTTTTGTGACCATAATGACACCTTATTTAATCAGAACAACAAGAATGGTAAGTCAGCTCAACCAAATCTTAGGTCAAACAAACAATGTTTAACTTAAATATGGTACTAGACTTATGACTCTGAAAACAAAGTACAAATGTAGTTGGTTATACCTCGTTTTGCAGCATGTTCCAATGAAATTCGCTAGATCAAACGGATTAACTACCAAAGGATTGCGTACACAAATAGTTTTAGTGGATGAAGCAAAGAGGACATGGCCAGCAACACTCCATGTGAAGAGAGATCAAATTCGTTTAACGGGTTGGCGTAAACTCATGATAAAAACCGACTTAAAAATTGGGGATGCGTGTATGTTTAAGCTCGTAGAGAATGGAGAAGTGCCCGTTTTCAGTTTCTATAGTACGTTTCTCTCCAACTCCTTTGGACATAATATATACTAAAAGAACCCACTTTTCTTACTAATCAGTTATTTCATTTCTCAACTTTTACTCATGGAGTACGTATAGCCAACCTCTTTTTTTGTATGTTTACACATTAACATGGTTATTCAGATCTAGGAAAGAAGAAAACCAACAACCATGTTCAAGTAAAGAAGGAAAGTAGATCTAAGATAAAGATAAAGAAGAAGACTAGCTCGAGTCTCGGCAATCATCCTTACTTTATTTTAACTATGAAGCCTTCTTATAGAGAATGGGGATTGGTAACTTCTATAAACCCAAGATGAATCTCATGGTAAACAAAAATTAATCTATTTTGATGATAACTTTTTTCATTTGTAGTGTCTTCCAATTGAATTTTCGAAATCAAATCGTTTAAAAGAAGGAGAAATGATCCTCAGAAACGATAAAGGTAGATTATGGAAAATTCAGCTCAAGAAAAAAGGTGAAAAATATTACAATTTTGGTTGCGGTTTTAGAGATTTCTGGGATGCGAATGGATTAGAGGTTGGTGATGACTACAAGTTTGTGCTCGTCCAGAAGGAGAAGGGCAAGCCTCCCATCATGAATGTTTCTTGTACGTATGATCTTCGATATTTCATTAGTTTTTTTATTTGTTATTTTATATTGGTGCGTTTTAAGTTTAAATTTCTATTGAACGTATCTCTCCATGTACTCCTTCCTGGTATATTGAAACAAACATGACGGTTAAGTCCATAACTAATGCTATAAGATAATGTGGGGATATCCCACTTGGTAGAGGCACATGCATCTTATATCTCAGGTTAAATCTAGGCAAGGGGAACAATTTAGGATTATTGGTGTAAAAAGTAACGTTAGCCGTAAAAAAGAAAAACTAACGCTATTAAGTTTGTATGTTTACTCGTTGAATAACTTTATTATCCAGATCTAGAAAAGAAGCCCACCAACACCCATATGCAAGTAAAGAAGGAGATCGGATCAACTCGTTACTTTATCTCTACTATGAAGCCATATAGCTTCAAACACTCACGTTTGGTAACTTCTTATAACACCTTAAATCTTTTCGTAAAACAAAAATACTAGCTTGTATATATCATTTTAGTCATTTACATATTATGAGTTTTGTAGAATCTTCCGCCTGAATTTTTGATACCAAATGGTAAAAGAATGGGAGAAATGATTCTTAGAGACGATAAAGGTAGATCGTGGAAAGTTCAGCTCAACAAAAATGGTAAAAACCGATTTTATCTTGGATGTGGTTTTAGAGATTTTTGTGTAGCGAATGGATTGAGGAAAGGTGATTTGTACAAGTTTGAGCTCGTTGAGAACGAGATGGACAAGCCTCCCATTGTGAACTTTTCGTGTAAGCTATTATATTTTCTCGTCTTTGGTCGTTTCAACTACAATACATTAAATTTTCCTTAAGATTATGAGGTCCACACTATGGTTGTAAAGAGATAGTTGTTTGTTAATTTGTTAGTCGAGATCATTTTGCTAAAAGATCGAATCAAGTATATGTGACCAAAAAATGCATATTTGTTGCAGTGAACATAGACTCGGTTCCCTCTGGAAAAGAAGACCCCTCATACTACATTGGCAAAGTGAACACCTACTCCATGGTAATATTTTCAAAACATTTAGATGCAATGAATTAACTGTTGAAAATGTGGGTTATTCACATCTAACGAGTGTGGTCCATGTAGTATTTGCCTAGTAAACTTGCGACGACGAATGGATTACTCAACAAAGAAGAAATGATTCCCAAAAATGACGATGAGAGGTCATGGACCATGGGTATAAAGCGTGAAAGGAACTATTGTTATATAGTGCGAGGATGGAAAGAATTTTGTGCTGCAAATGGCTTGAAAAAAGGGGATCGTATCAAACTTGAGCTGCTCAGTAATGGTGAAATACCCGTAGTAAAGTTTAAAGGTCCATTAGTTCAGCTAACAAGGCTTGTCTTTCCTGATGGCTAAAAGTTTATAGGTTTATAACTTATTCTGACAAAACGTTTTTTGTTAAAAGTATGTCTCTTTTGTAAAACCATCCAAACGTTAAACGTTTGTATTAAAAGTATCAACTAGTTAATACATCATGAATGACAAAAAATAGTGCGCTTAGGTCGCCACTCCGATCATTTTTTTATTAAAATGATGTTGTGTAGAATTTTTAATTAAGAGAAGTATGCCTGGCAAAACGAGCAGTATGTCGGTTAGAATGGGTCGATTTAGAAAAATAGTCATTTTGGTTTTGATCAGAATGAGTTCAAGTCAGAACGGAATGTACTTTAATTATTAATATTATTTGAGTAAAATCCAAATATGTTGAGGAGTCACAATGATGAAATATATTATTTTCCTAATATAGTAATAATTAATGATAAATCAACGAGATAATTGTATTCAATACAAATTTCAAAAGTTTATTTGGGACTTTGGGTAAACGGCTGTAATTGAGCCAATTCGTGTTAGGTCAGGTTAGATTTGAGTTTGAGCTTGAATTTAAATGAGGCAGCTTGGTTTGTCTCGATTATTTTTTTGAGCTGAAAAGTTGAGCACAAGCTCGACTTGTAAAAACTTCGAGCCAACTTGACCTCAATCGAGCCGGCTCGTTATGGGTTTTTTTATTTTTATTAAATTTTTGTACAAAACATTGATAATATTAAAAACAAACATAAAAAAGAATTAACACACGAGTTGAGCCATAGACCCGAGCCAGGAGCCGAGCACCCCTAGCTCAAGCTCGGCGTGATTACAAAACGAGCTAGCTAGGCTCGACTCGAAAAGAAAAAGAGTTTTTTTTTTCTAGCGAGATTCGAGCCTCGAGCCACGAGCTTTTTGAACACCCCTATTTAGGTAAGGTAACTAGCTTTTTTAACGACCAAGTAACTGATCATGCATCCTTTTGATACTACTCCTAAATTTAAACATGAGTAAATTACGATTTTGGCCCCTATGATTATATCACTTTTATCCTTTTAGCCCAAAAGGAATTTTTTAACATCTGAGCCCCAACGTCTTTTTTTCTAACCCTTTTGAACCTCAACGTCTTTTTTTCTAACCCTTTTGGCCCCTAAAAGTAAATGCATGGGGTTAGTGTTAGGGGACAAAAGCGTTAGAAAAAAAGACGTTGGGGACGCAGATGTTAAAAGATTCATTTTTGGGCTAAAAGGGTAAAATTAATATAACCAAAGAGGCCAAAATCGTAATTTACTATTTATACATTTATCTATAATGGAACTTAAACCTTAAATCTCATTAAGAATTGTCACACCCCAACCGATAGCGGAATCATCGGGGCATGGCACTGAGCGAAAAAGATTGTCCAGAAGTTTCCATAACAATTATCATTACTATTCAATTTAAAATAACATGTCACATACCATGCCTCAAACAGTAAACAAATTATTACAAGCAAAAATCTAGGCAAATAATTCTGTTCCGACAACTCGGGTTTAAATATAGCAATTGTTTATCTGCTTCTAGAGACCCTTAATTCAATTATTACAGACAACTATTTGTTGGACTCTAGAGCTTTATTCTAGCCTCGTTTTCCTAACATATAAGCATCCTAAACACCTGTCACATACGTTTAAAATAAAGTCAATACAAATAGTGTAAAGGCGAGTATACAAGTTTGATAATAGCATATAGAGTTCGAAATAGTTTACGCATAACCAACACGTACGCAGAGGAAAACGATGCATGTTAGTTATCGACATGAACCTATCGATACCAATGACTGCGGGTTGTCTGCCCGAGGCAGTTCGTAATACATGATCACCACTGTAATCCATGCAAATAATTGTCCTTAACAACCCCCGCATGAGTGGGTGCTGAGTCCAAACTATAGTACTATCGTCGTTAAGGCAGGTAGACAGCATTCCATGTGTAAACATAACAAACAAGCATTCATTAAGTCACGTATAACATGCGGTAACGGTTAGCGTTTAAAAGTATTGCGTAGTGTGTTCGATTGTGATTTAGAATAAGTAACGTATGTAACACCCAAAAGTGCTAAAGAAAAAAAGGATCGAGTATACTCACAGCGGTTGATGGATTGAAGGGAGCGCTTGAGAGTAGGGTTAGCTTGAATGGTTCGATAGCATAATGTTAAGTACGCGTAAAACGGAAACAAGTGCTGATGTAACACCCCAGTGTTTCGAAAGTCAAAGTCAAGATTGAAGTCAAAGGAGGAAAAGATCGCTAATTGCAATCTGTCACTCCCTGCTCAATCCCTGTTTTGACTTCTTTGACTGTAGATAGTTTATATTTATGTTAGTTGTATTATTATGTGGAGTAATTAATTGCAATCAAGGTAATCGAATGTTTATCGCTACGAATCACTTAACGACTGTGAATAATAGGAAGTAACAATGCGATAAAGTCAATTAAACGCTAATCAATATAATCTAATCATCATCGCGCTCGCAAACTTGAAATACACATTTTTTTGTAGTCATTTTACGTGTGTGTATGCCTTACGTGTTACTTGTGCATGTTTATTTACGTATGTGTGGTAATCAATCGAATCGCAATCGAACTCAATCACAATCGAATCGCAATCCCAAAACGAAAATGAAATAAGAATGATTGTTTGTTGATATAGTATGATAATTAGTGGAGAAAGGATAGTGCTCGATATGAGTGGTTGGGATTAAAGGTAATTTGAATATGAAACTCTATCGCATTCGCATCGTTCGCAATCGAAATCGAAATATCAAAAATCGTCGCACCGAACACTCAAATCAGGCGACTGATCGATCAGGCTACCAGCCGATCGAACAGCCAGCCGATCGGACTGCTGTCCGATCGAGCTGCCTGGCCGATCGGCCAGCCCTTACCTCTTTTGGCATCCTATAAATACCCCTGTCATTGTCATCCTTTCCACTTTTGGAAACCCTCTGACCGACCAGCTCGTGCTCTCCACCTTTTCTCAGATTTCTCTCGATTCCGGTAAGATCTCGTCCTAAATCTTGTACTTTCTTGATCTACACGCACTCCTACACCTTTCTATCTTTTAAATCTTAACTTTTAACCGTGAAATCATCAAGATTCAAGTGTTCTAGGATGATGTCATTGATATTCGCTAATTTACACATATTCTAGTCCCCCGTTTTACCCCTATTTTATGCGTTTTCGGCCGTAAAAACGTCATTCGGATACTTAATTATCTACATTTTTGTTTACAGGCCTAAAACAGCATACCAGACAAGATGATAGCGAAAACGAGGACTTTCCGGACAAAACGACAAAGCTGCAAAGATTCTGTTGGAAAAACTGACCTGGGCGTTTGGCACGGTCATGCGGCCATATGCACGACCATGCATATCCGATGACCCATGAAGACCAGCGGTGAACGAGGGTGCAACTCCGAGATAAAGGCCAAACCCGAAATGGCACGGTCGTTCCAGTGAAGAACGGTCGTGCGGTTCCGAGATCAAACATAACATCGGAACTGAACAACCAAGGAACCAAGCGTGCAACTCAGACCTCGGTAAGGAACGCCCGTGCCAAATGTGGAACGCCCGTGCGTGACCGAAGACCAGTCAACGATCTGTGACGTCATGCAGTATGGTGGCCCACCACCAATAATGCTTAAAGTGCATGGTCGTGCGATCGGGAGAACGGTCGTGCAAATCCGAAAAAGCATTTAAACAGAACAGAACCATTTTAGTAGTAACTCTGGAATTTTGGAGAGCTCTGCAGACGATTTTGAGGCTCCGAAGGCTTCTGCTTTCACTCGGATTCAAGCCACATTGCCCGGTTTTGCTCGTTTACTATCCGGATTCTTAATCTTGTGCTTGTTTGTGGTTTGGATTTCTACCCTTTCCAGAATTTTGTTAATGTTTCAAGCATTTAGATTAATATTTATGTATTATTGTAGCCTTTGGGCAAAAACACAACAATCCCTTGCTTGATTATAGCTATTAGTATGTCAATCTATGTTTGTAATGAAATTTGGAAGTGTTTTCTATGATTATCTTTGATGATTAGTTTGCAACCTTGTTATTGATATTGATTTCTTGATTATAAGTAATTGTGTTGGATGATTGGTGCTTGGTTAGGTTAGATAGTTGCAAAATGAAGCTTATTTAATCATGTATTAGTAAACTTTTAATTTGGTTAACTAGCTTAACTTGGTTAAAATGTGGGCACCATGATACTCTAACGGGTTAGTGGTTTAATAAAATGTAATTATTGTTAATCAAGAAAGCTTGCCCTCACGGAAGGACTCTAACGGGTTAGATGGTGTTGTTATGAATTCTTGCCATGATTTGTTAGCTTAGTTAGTAGTTTCGGCCAAAATTGCTATCTTGGTGAATTTATGTGCAAGATTTGTAAAATGAACTCGGTTGTGATTTAATCTAGTTTATGCTTGTCTCGGTGGTTGCATTGTGTTTATCGGTGTTGCTTTCCTTGATTAAGTGAGGTTAGAAAACTCCTAAGACTAACTTATTTTTAGGAGATTTTTGTAGACACTAATCAATCGCACGTTAAAGAACAATTTTAGGTGGTTAAAGTGTGTTTATCGTTTTAACTTTCCGAATGATTGTCATGTTAGGATTCCCGAAAGGGATACTAATTGTCTCGAAATGAAAAATTGACCGAATGCTTCTAGTGCCAAAACTGACTTAGTTGACATGCTTTGGTTGTGTATTAAGCAAGGCTATATATATATAATTTACTATGTTTTATAAATATTTGTTTATGCTTATGTTATTTTAATTAAAACCAAAACATTTATGTTTTTACCGGTAATTTAGTGGCAAAGGTCTAGTATTATTTCTCCGCCCGTTTCCGTGGATCGATACTTGGTTCTTACCGATACTTTACTACATATATGACGGGGTACACTTGCCCTTTCGTGTGTGTTTTGATGTAAAAGTAATAATCACTTTTATAAATTTAAAACCAATTCGTGTGTAATTTCATTGTAAAAATATGTGTAGTCACGCACGTAACAAGTTTTTGGCGCCGTTGCCGGGGAAGTGGCGAGTTTTAGGAACGACCCGAGTCATTGTGTTATCGGTGTATATACTTGTTAATATTTGTGTATACTTTCGTGATTATTTATTCGTTGATTTATCTGTTAATATTTCTTGTTTTTAATTTAATTTATTCGTTTTCATGATTCTTTTGTACACTTGTAAATTTTTATTCTATTTATTTGTTCTAATCCGGATTTATTTATTCATTTATTCGTTGAATTTTCGGCTCTTAAAAATCGTTTTTGCACTAGCCGATTCGATTATTTTCATTGCTTTAATTTTTATAAAAATTTCGGCCCATTTTCGGATTTTTATAAATTTTTCAGCCCATTTAAAATAATATTCTGTTTCTTTTCAGCAAAAAAAAAAAAAAAAAAAAAAAAAAAAACCGCCTTATTATAATAATATAATATTCTTGTCGAGCAATTTTTCGTGTCCTCAACCCCTGCTCCTGACGCTGCTGAGCCTTCAGACGAACCCGAGCGTGATCTGAGGAGACGTCTTCATTAGAGATCCCGTGCGGTTGCGCTGCAACTCGCAGCAGCTGTGGACGAGCAGGTGGTATCCGCTGAGACAGAGGGCCCAGCCGACGAAGGACACATCATCATGGCTAACGACAAGAAGCGTGTTTGCGAAAAAGCTTCATTCACGTTGGACAGGACCATACACAGTAAAAGAGGTATTTCCTTATGGGACTGTTGCAATAGAGAACGCGGACGGCGTTATTTTCAAGGTAAATGGGCATCGGTTGAAGGTTTACGTTGGAGGGCCGATCGAGTCGGCGGTGGAGGTTATCAAGCTCCACACCTCGCATACAGCTTAAGTGTGGGGACATGAGTCTTGCTATCGACTCGCCAACAAAAATTTAGCATGAGTCTTGCTATCGACTCGCCGACAAAAATTTAGCATGAGTCTTGCTATCGACTCGCCGACAAAAATTTAGCATGAGTCTTGCTATCGACTCGCCGACAAAAATTTAGCATGAGTCTTGCTATCGACTCGCCGACAAAAATTTAGCATGAGTCTACGCTACTGACTCGCCGACAAAAATGTAGCAGGAGCGTCTTTGGCGCTATAGGGGCAAAATTGTCCATTTTTATGTTTTTATAGTTTTAGCGTAATTTAGGTTAGTTAGGTAGTTTCCGTTAGTTTGTACAGTTTCTATTCGTGCCGGGCGAAGGTTCTATGTTGCAATATTGTTAGAACAGTTGGTGTGTCGAAAAAAATGGCGAAAAACGGCCAAAACAGTTGCTGGAAATAGCTTCTGCAGAAAATTCTGATCTGCAGCTGATGCACGCCCGTGCCAGGATCCGCACGACCGTGCGTTTTCGAGGTTCCGGCACGGCGGGTCGCACCCTCGGTGCATCACCGAGGAAAATGAGAGTCGTCGGATTCGCACGACCGTGCCGAACGGCGAACGACCGTGCGGCAGGCTGAGGGCATTTTTGTCATTTTGCACATTATATATACCTTCATCTGCTGCAAAACCCCTCATTCGCGAACCCTAGCAACTGCAGCCGTTCCAGAGCGGTTTTTACACCAAATCGCACGATTTTTCGCACGATCTCGCACCCAACTTCGCACGGTACGTCTCTAGTGTTAGATTTCTTGTTTTCTTGCTTTTTAGGTAGATTTCCTCCGATTCAACAAGGGATTTATTAGGGTTCTCTTCATAAACAAATCGAAACCCTAACCCTTGTTGAATCGAAGTATCGTGAACACCCGATTGTGATTCCGACCCCTGTTAGCCCAATACTTGTTGAAATTTGCGAAAAAAAAAATCAGGCTGTTATTAGATCAGGGGTTCGAAATACTGCAGAATCGGTGATGCACGGTCGTTCGTGTAGGGAACGGTCGTGCCTTTCCGGGTGTTCATTGCTTCTGATTTTGGTTCGGAGTTGCACGGTCGTTCCGATGTTCGCATGCCGTGCGATTCCGAGTTTGCTGGGCAGATGGTGCACTTCGTCGGTGATGCACGACCGTGCATATCGCCGCACGCCCGTGCCGGATGCCCAGATCAGTTGGACAGAAGCTTCATAATTTGCTGCTCGGTTGTTTTCAATTCCATTTTCTCCTGTTTCTATCTTTCTAACAATATTCCCCATTACAGATGAATCATCCCTTCCTACAGTTTGACCCCAACAACGAGCGTGAAGCTTTATGCATTCCAAAAAGAGATGAATTATGGGCCCGGAGGGGGCAATTCGGAGTCCCTAGATGGCTGGATTGGGAAGTAATGCAAGAACTAAATCAGTATGACCGTTTAGAAAACATGATGAGTCGTCCACTTATAAATCTGGTCGGTTGCAACCGACCCGTTTACTTGGAGCTTACCATAGAGTTCTTTGCATCATATGCTTACGAAAAGCCAGTTGCTGCTCGACGACCCAAATTCCGCCACAAGGAGCGGATAGCTTTCAGATTGTGTGGAAGATGGCACAGGTGGTCGGTTGGTCGTTTGGGAAGGAGACTTGGGATTTACACTAAGGAAGACATGGATGATCCCAATGTCTTCACAGAGCAGTTCACTTTCCCGTCTGATGCAGCAAGGGATGAGTTTTGGGCTGCAAATGCCGTTGGGGACCCATACAACCCAAGGATGTCAAAAGCCTCACGACTTAGAGACCCTCTGGTGCGAGTGATGCACCATGTGTTTAGCCACACTATATGCGGGCGCATGGACAGTCTTGGTAACTGTCCAACACCTGATTTGATTTTTTTGTATGCATTGGTGGAGAAGGCGCCCATCAACTTAGCGGCGCGAATGGCTGAATACTTTGTGAAGTGCTCAGGGAGGACTCCCAGCAGTCAAATACATGGCGGTCAGTATGTGACCGAAATTGCATACAACGAACACCTTATGACTGAGGAGGTACTTCAGAGTCTCACTCTGATCACCGAGGGGGTCCATATTGACATCAGATCACTGAAGGCAATGGGTTTGATTGTAGAGACTGATCAAGGGGATAGGTTGAGGGGGCTGAATAACGAGGTCTGGGACCCGTTACCCCCACTCCCAGCAGAGGAAGAGGAAGAAGATGTAGAGATGCAGGAGCAGCACCAGCCACATACACCGCCACACCAGCCGCAGCACCATGAGTTCTACCAGCACCAGGACTGGCCTGAGTTTTATCAGCAGTTCCAGCAAATGCGTATCACGCAGGAACAGCATGGTACGTACATCGATCAGATTAGGACCAGCCAGGACCAGATCCGGGCTAGTCAGGATCAGCTCAGGGCCACGCAGGATCAGTTGAGGCAGAGTCAGGAGAGCTTATACCAAGGGGTGAGTGCCGGGTTTTCGTACTTATTCGGGGAGATGCACCATGCATATCCCGACTACTTCCAGCACCCTCCACAGTTCCCACCGTGGAACCCACCTGGTTATGGTGGTGCGGGCCCATCCTTCACGAGAGACGATGACGGCGATGACGAGTAGGAGTTGGTGGTGATGTTCGTTGGTGGTTTTTATGGTTATTATTAGTACTTGTTATTTCGGGTGTTCTTTTTGCATACTATTTCGAACACCCTCGGATTGTATTGTACTTTTAAAACATTTTGCTTTATGTTATGTCTTTGTTTGCATTGTAGTATTTATGTACATTATGGTTTATTTGGGTTTATTCTGTTACTGTTCTGTTGCGCTGTACCATATGACATATTTGCAGATTGTGGCTATCAAGTCTTTGACCGGAGCATATGACAGACGCAGCTTTGGAAGCCTCGATTCATCAGATATCATCTTGAGGGGAGTACTAGTATCCTTTTTCTCTATATTTCGGGTTTCGCATTGGGGACAATGCGAAGTTCAAGTGTGGGGAGGGGGTTAACTTTGTTAACTTTGTTTGTCCTCACATAAAAAAAATCAGAAAATCAGAAAAATCATTCAAAAATACCTGTATTTTGTATATATTTTAGTAAATAAACCGGTTGATTGTGTTTTAGAAAGCATCGGACTTGATAAAAACTCGACAAGCAAAATATTTTTGAAAAAGGAAACCGGAAAGCGTGACAAACAAAGAAAGACTTACATGATAGTTTTCACACTTTTACCCATTCCATCCGTTACGTGAGCATATTTGAGCCTATTGTTATATATTTGTTCATTTCGGATATAGGAGTGAGCCGGATGTTATGTGTAATATAGAACTTGTCACTAGTATGCTTGTTAAAACCATGAACTTGTGAATTTGTGTAAAAGTGATAGAGGCACTTAGATTACCCCTTTGTTGTAAGCCTTGTTCTTTGTGTTGTGCTTTCCGTTCACCTTATATTACCCTTTAGGATTAACCATGTCGAGCCTTCCCGTTTACCTTTGTTTACCCACATTATCGCCCACTTAGCCAAATTTAGCCTTTGTATGTTTTAAACCCTTTTTAGTGTTGAAACTCGGACAAAATAATCGTTTAACTAGCATTTGTTTCGGTTTATTGTATAGTTATTTATATATATATATAAAACAACCCAGAAAATAAAACACCCTAAAATAGGGTGAAGTTGATAGAAATCGAGCAATTTTGAATGCTTAAATGTTAAAATTTCGTTGATAAGCTCGATTGCGCTTTAGTCGCCTTTTTAAGGCGTTTGTATGTATAGTTGTATTATGTTCTTGCTAGTTAAACGCTAAAACCGAGTTTTAACCATTTTCGCCACTTTAAATGTCTACTTCCATACCCTTCGCCCAAGCCTAACGTTACAACCCGTAAAGACCTCTTGATTTACACTTATTTGCATGTTAGTTGGTGGAGACGAGATCTTATGACAAGCTTATGATATTGCATGTTTCATTGACTAGGCGTTGAGTGTTTACACATACACATTTTATGTATGTTTCATAAATAAAACCGAGTGTGTGAACATTGTGAGTCGTGTGAAGATTAGCATGTGAGTCAATTAAATGTGAAGTCACGGCTTTTTGGTTGTCGCTTTTTAATTGCATATGCTTGTTGGGTTTGAGTCTTTTGATGACGTCTTTCGACAAACCGGCTAACCGTTTATGGTAGTTTTCAATAAAATAGTGTGTAAATTATCGTTCTTGTTTATTTCCGTCTTTTATTGCTTTTTAGTTCAGCTTGCTTGAGGACAAGCAAGGTTCAAGTGTGGGGAGATTTGATATTCGCTAATTTACACATATTTTAGTCCCCCGTTTTACCCCTATTTTATGCGTTTTCGGCCGTAAAACCGTCATTCGGATACTTAATTATCTACATTTTTGTTTACAGGCCTAAAACAGCATACCAGACAAGATGATAGCGAAAACGAGGACTTTCCGGACAAAACGACAAAGCTGCAAAGATTCTGTTGGAAAAACTGACCTGGGCGTTTGGCACGGTCATGCGGCCATATGCACGACCATGCATATCCGATGACCCATGAAGACCAGCGGTGAACGAGGGTGCAACTCCGAGATAAAGGCCAAACCCGAAACGGCACGGTCGTTCCAGTGAAGAACGGTCGTGCGGTTCCGAGATCAAACATAACATCGGAACTGAACGACCAAGGAACCAAGCGTGCAACTCAGACCTCGGTAAGGAACGCCCGTGCCAAATGTGGAACGCCCGTGCGTGACCGAAGACCAGTCAACGATCTGTGACGTCATGCAGTATGGTGGCCCACCACCAATAATGCTTAAAGTGCACGGTCGTGCGATCGGGAGAACGGCCGTGCAAATCCGAAAAAGCATTTAAACAGAACAGAACCATTTTAGTAGTAACTCTGGAATTTTGGAGAGCTCTGCAGGCGATTTTGAGGCTCCGAAGGCTTCTGCTTTCACTCGGATTCAAGCCACATTGCCCGGTTTTGCTCGTTTACTATCCGGATTCTTAATCTTGTGCTTGTTTATGGTTTGGATTTCTACCCTTTCCAGAATTTTGTTAATGTTTCAAGCATTTAGATTAATATTTATGTATTATTGTAGCCTTTGGGCAAAAACACAACAATCCCTTGCTTGATTATAGCTATTAGTATGTCAATCTATGTTTGTAATGAAATTTGGAAGTGTTTTCTATGATTATCTTTAATGATTAGTTTGCAACCTTGTTATTGATATTGATTTCTTGATTATAAGTAATTGTGTTGGATGATTGGTGCTTGGTTAGGTAAGATAGTTGCAAAATGAAGCTTATTTAATCATGTATTAGTAAACTTTTAATTTGGTTAACTAGCTTAACTTGGTTAAAATGTGGGCACCATGATACTCTAACGGGTTAGTGGTTTAATAAAATGTAATTATTGTTAATCAAGAAAGCTTGCCCTCACGGAAGGACTCTAACGGGTTAGATGGTGTTGTTATGAATTCTTGCCATGATTTGTTAGCTTAGTTAGTAGTTTCGGCCAAAATTGCTATCTTGGTGAATTTATGTGCAAGATTTGTAAAATGAACTCGGTTGTGATTTAATCTAGTTTATGCTTGTCTCGGTGGTTGCATTGTGTTTATTGGTGTTGCTTTCCTTGATTAAGTGAGGTTAGAAAACTCCTAACGGATGACTAACTTATTTTTAGGATATTTTTGTAGACATTAATCAATCGCACGTTAAAGAACAATTTTAGGTGGTTAAAGTGTGTTTATAGTTTTAACTTTCCGAATGATTGTCATGTTAGGATTCCCGAAAGGGATACTAATTGTCTCGAAATGGAAAATTGACCGAATGCTTCTAGTGCCAAAACTGACTTAGTTGACATGCTTTGGTTGTGTATTAAGCAAGGCTATATATATATAATTTACTATGTTTTATAAATATTTGTTTATGCTTATGTTAGTTTAATTAAAACCAAAACATTTATGTTTTTACCGGTAATTTAGTGGCAAAGGTTTAGTATTATTTCTCCGCCCATTTCCGTGGATCGATACTTGGTTCTTACCGATACTTTACTACATATATGACGGGGTACACTTGCCCTTTCGTGTGTGTTTTGATGTAAAAGTAATAATCACTTTTATAAATTTAAAACCAATTCGTGTGTAATTTCATTGTAAAAATATGTGTAGTCACGCACGTAACAGTCATCATGGTGTTCTTGAAGAACTTCATGTTTTGGCCTCAATCCGTCAAGAATAACTTGGATCTAACCAATTTCAACTTAAACAAACAAAGATCTTTCACAGATCTGAACATAATCACGGTGAAAGGGATTGAAAGATGGTTTTTCCAACTTTCTTTCAACTCTTTTACACTCAATGCCTTCAAAACCGATAGAAACGGGCTTGTGCCGACTTACTAACCATTTCGGTGGTTGTGTGACTCAAGATCCGGATTCTATCCATGAGGTTCACCGATTTCGGGTTAAACGTTAAACACCGTCTCGAACCGTTCACTAACCGGATTTGGGTGATTTCCTGTCCGATCAGGAACGCCAAAAGTCGGTACCGAATTGGTACTTAAGATCTTTCGGTTCGGCAAATTTGGTACCGGTACCCAGAACAATTTTCTCATCTCTGACCACGGGTTTCATATGAACAACATCGTTACCATACAACTTTTTTGTTTGATTTTCTTTCTGTTATCTTTTAGTGTTTTTTTCTACATTTTTCTTTTTATTCTTGTCAGCAATTCCGTTCGCAACACGTTCATAGTAATTTCAAAACACATGTAAACACAGACTAAATAACAAAAGAAATTCGCCGCAACGCGACGAACTTATTTAAATCTAGTTAGCATTAATTAGCTTAATCACCGAATCAGACATATGGGCCACTGATGAAATAGTACAATCTTGTAATACGCTTGGTGATGCTGCCTCATTAAAAACCTTGCTAGGAAAACCCAGTGGGATAAAACCATAGCTAAGGGAAAAAGAGTGCAGCGCGTATTGTCTCCCCCTAATACTTCTGGATCAGGTATGTTGCCTCACTAAAAACCTTACTAAGAAAACCCATTTGAACAAAACTTAGTTAAGGGAAAAGAGTGCAACTTGAATAATTCTCCCCCTCATTTTAACATGTATCCTTTAAGTGACGTGTGTCCATCTTCCTTAAAAGTCGAATAAAGCCTTTGTAGCGAATGATTTGTCGCTTGACCCCTTACTGTGCAACCTTTATGTTGAACAATGTTGTATAATCTTCCAACGAGACTTTAGGTGCCTCTTTCAAAAAATTATCATATGTCCACGACCGTGTTTCGTTACATTTCTGCATCTACAAGACTAACCAAACTTGTTTTGATGGGTTAGTAAAATATAATCAAATATCATTTATACCTGAAATATTTCTTTGAACATATTCCAATATCTCTTCGCTTGACAAAGGTTATATCATGACAATAAGCTCAAGTGAAAGATATTATAACCATACATAGCTAGCAAAACATATTAATGCACTTATGCATTTAACGATGGTACTTCTAGAATGAGAATCTCTACTTTGGTAGGAGATGATAATAGGCATTTCTTATAACAAATGACTTAACAACCTTTAACATACTCTAAGGTTCAACTATGTCCATACTAAAATATCCAAACATCATCTTCTAGATAAACTTGAGGGGTTAGTAAAATATAGTTACATATATACTCGAACGAATTGCAGTTTGAGTAATAATTAGACCGTGCCAAGGTCATTCAAAAATTATCCCTCTAAAAATTCGACAATTTCTCTCAATGATACCTAGACATCATTACTGTAAATTGCGATTATAGTGAACTTTTAAAAGTAGAATGTTCATAGAACATGGCTAGTTTAATCAAACTTATATCCCTCTTTATGCGAATATCTCGAGTTGTACAACACTCGTATTGACTATTTAGTGCATACGTATTTTGTCAACTTCGTATAATACGTTCTTGAGGTTTTGACATCATTAATGCTTCTAGCCATGTTCTATGAACATTCTACTTTTGACATAATATTCTCGAGAACTTATTTTATATGACTTAGTATCAAGTGATACATAACTTTCATAAGACGCATGTCAATTCTCTTTTATATATTACCAGACTAATATGCATATGAGAGAATTCTTTCCATCTTATCTAGATATGCATGTGCTTTCACTCTTTAGAAGTTTTGCTACATACATTTGCCCTTTTAACACATAGATATCTATATCATATGCAAAAATATCATGAACACTTGCTTTTATATCCAAAATCCATATTGTACCATGTTTGTACACTGTGTACATTGAGATGCCATAATAACCAGGTACACATTTTCTATGTATGTTTATTGGAGTATTGGTGCACAATAATTACATCCATAAGGTGTTTCAATTAACCTCTTAAGCACTCAAATGCTTTAGGATACTCATGGGGAGTTCCAATTATATTCAATTCAATAACATATACAACATGTATATGTATTCAGATCTGAATTTATATAATAATCATAATATTCTCGAGAACTTATTTTATATGACTTAGTATCAAGTGATACATAACTTTCATAAGACGCATGTCAATTCTCTTTTATATATTACCAGACTAATAATATATTGGAAAGTCAATGCATCAACCACTGGAGAAAACGTCTCCTCATAATCTATCATAGGTCGTTGCGAAAATTATTGTGCCACCATTTTTTCCTTATATCACTCAATTAGATTTTCACATAATTCGCATAAAAGACCCGTTTATGTCCAACATATTTTACAACTTCAGTTGTATGTACTGTTGGTCCAGATACTTTCCATGTCATTAGAGAATTCAGCTTCGCCTTATTTGCATCTTTCCATTTTGGCCAATCATTTCTTAATATTCATTCATAGGCAGATCTTAAATCTTGATCCTCATCATTTAATAATTTTAAGCGCTACATTATATACAAAAGTATAACGACGTCGATTTTTATTTAGATTCCATGCATATCTTAGACATGATACAACTTATCGAGATCTATTTATTTTCAGGTACCTGAGGTTCTTCTTGAACCATCATGTCTATTATCTCTTCAGGAGATCTTATTACTATAACCTCGACTTGAACATCTTAATTACTTGTTCCAATTTTCGAGGAATTTTATTCTTGGAATCAACTAGTCTACCATGCTTTAGGCGTGCAATAGACTCATTACAAAAATATGTGGTTGTCCTCTTGGGACACAAATATAACTGGAGCATAAGCAGTTGATTATGTGACTTACTTAGTCAATCTATTTAGGTCAGTGAACTTGTCTGGTAATTTGTTCTTTAATATTGGTAAATGAATTATACTTTAAACTTCTAGTTCATAGTTTATAGTCTGAGGATCAAGATGACATGATAATTCATTTCACTTTTCAACTGCTTGTTATCTCCCCCTAATGTTAGGAACATTCATTCATTAAAGTGAAAACCAATGAGCCATAAACAAATTTCTTACTAATGGCTTTAAGTATTTAATCATAGACGATTATTTATACCCAACATATTCTCAAACTTTTTAGAAGTCTCGTCTTTATGCGGTATGGTGGATGAGTTTCAATATATGTCGCACAACCAAAATCTTTGATGAGACATCTTTTGTTCCTGACCAAAAACCAACTGTATGGGGAGAACTATAATTTATTGGCTTGATGTGAATTGATGATACTATATATAAAATTACATGTACCTAAATGAACTTTTGCTCCTCTCATGATTATTGGCTTTGTAACCAATAATAGATGTTTAGTGATAATAATAACACTTATTCCAATATTCGTTAATAACTTGGGAATCAAATTCACTATTATCAAATAAATATACTAATCTGGATTAATATGCTTGCTATCACATTAGCTAAGCCACAATCACACAAGCTTCAGGTTGTGGATTTGAGACGATGCATCGATTTTAAAACACTAAATGGTATCATGTTGGGATATGCATATCCTTTAATCACTTCCAAAATATTTAGGGATACACACCCTCCTTTATTTGGCGAAAACATAATTTCCCTTGAGAGAAAAACAATACATGCTAATTATCAGCTTGAAGAATCTTCTAGTTCTTCATTATGTTTCACATCATCATTGACTCGGTGTGGTCTAACCAGTCATGCCAACTAATTAAATAATTATGATCAATAAACTTCTGGTTTATGATCGTATGTGTATTACTTGCTCGTATGTAATACAAAACGTATGATACGAGAGAATATATTACAACTTCAAAGTTCAAACCATCACGTTACGCAATCACTCCTTAGTTTGCCACTTTTGTGGTCCATTATCATTATTAAAATGGCCATCATTACAATTCTTATAGTCATTCTCATAATTACAAGTTTCTCAATTAGGTCACTTTTAGGAATGGAGTAGAACCAAAACAAGCTTCATAGTTTTTCATTATTTACTCGGTCACATGAGTATAAAATCATTTCATTTTTTCATGACTCTTATAATGATATTGCTACTTTAGGAGCATATGTCTCAAGTGTGACAAATGAAAAGAATTTAATCGATTTTTCCTTGTAAATAATGTTCCCTTTGCTTACCATCAATTGAGAAGTAGACGAGTCGTATAAGATTTATCAATCTTATATCTTACGACCTTTATAACGATCATTGTATAGTCATCCCATTATTTACATGGTTGATCTCATTACATGAGCATCATAACAATTTTCTCAATTACCATGATTATGAACTTTACACCAATTATTATATCATCGCATTCAGTTCAAGGAATGGATTATAACCAAACAACTATCACGGTGACATCATTACAATTTTCTTAGTTATTATATACATGATCGCAACCTTTACATTGGTCATTATATCATCACATTCACTTCATGAATGGATTAGAATCACACAACTTTCATGGTGGTCATTTCAAACCTTACATATTCTTTAACAATCTTGCTTCTTCAAGAGCATATTTGAGGTTTAACAATGGAACTTTTTTATTCCACATGTATAACTAATCTTTTCACCACATAACATCAATTATACGACCGAATCATTAAGATTTATCAGTCCAAAATCTTACAAGCATCAATAAATTTACAATAAGCTTTAGTGAGTTTGAAACTTCGAATCTACCTCTTATACTAAAGCAAAATAGTGGTTGACTATTTGACTTTGATGTGGCTATTCTCTTTGGCCAGAGAATTGGGAATTTGGGCGGCATTTTCCTCTCCTCTCAATTCTCAATCAATTCCTTCATTCTTCTTTCAAAAGCTTCTTGAATTATATATGGAAAGTTGAATAATTCATCAATTACCGGAAGATCTTTTGCGAAAATATGGAAGCGTTTCCATTCTTAATCTATTAATGATAGATTGGTTCCTTTTCTTCATTCTATCTAAAAGTGGTTTGTTATTCATCTGTTTTTGAGTCATGGTTTCTTTCAATCGGCGTTACAGACTTACAATCATCGATCATTTCTTTCAATCGGTGTTTCAAACTCTTTGATCGTACCATATACAGTTGATTTCAACAGGTATGTTTTTCAGAAACACTAATTTTAGGGTTTCTGATGTAAAATTGTTCATCAGACACACTAATTTTTTGTTGAAGAAAATACATATTGTATTTTTTTTGTTGATTCAAGCATAAATACGGATTCCTCAGGAGCGGGTTGGATTAGTCCCGTGAGTTCATCTCTCTTGCTTCTTATTTGATTGCAAAAACTAGGGTTAGGATTTTGATTTTTGTTGATTTAAGCACCTACCAATTTTTTTTGTTCAATTTGTGTGGTTTCAGGAGACAAGAACGATTGGATATTTTTGTACGATTATGGATTATCTGTAGGAAAGGGAAATTTTGATTGGATATTTTTGTTCAATTTGATAATTTATTTGTTAATTTCTAATTCAAGATACACAAAATATGAGATTATATGTTTATTTTTTAATTTTTGTATTTGATGTGATGTCTTCTAGGTGTTTAATGAAATGCTACATATGATCAAGTGGAGCAGTTGTTAAAATTCTCTTTGTTTTATGATTCTTATGTTTTCCAATTGCCTTTTTTTCTACTAATATAATTATATAACATGTACACTTGCAGACAGTTTGTGCATATGCAGAATGCATCAGCAACAAAGTATGTCTTTCTAACGCGTCTCGCCTGGCTATTAAGGTAACCACCATATCCATTATTCATGATACCAGCTAATTTTTGTATTTGGTAAATGTTGTGAGTCACACATGATTGGTTATAACTAGATACATGATGTTTGATACTTTGATGTAATGCCTCACTGATCCGCTAACAAGTGTGACAGAGTTTTAGTATTCTTCATAAGAAATTTGTCAACAGATAATGATCCAAGGTACGGTTGTAGTCGATTTTATAAATGATAATTATATATTGTGGATTTTTGTGTGTTATGATGTTTGTTTGATGATTTTTGTTTTCTTCTTGAATCAGATTGGAATCCTCAGAATGATCTGCAGGTTTGGGAGTGTATGATATCTATCTCTATTTATAGTCACTACATACTAATTTCATGACTTTTGTTAGGCAATGTGCAGAGCTCACAGAATTGGACAACAAGAAGTCGTTATAACATATTATAAAGTAGTATAGATTATGTATGATTATGAAGGCTTCAAACTTTGCATTGACATTTGAAAGGTTCTTATTTTGTTGGTTTACCGTCATTCTCTAATTTACTAATGCTATATTATTACAGCAAGCTGCTATTGCAATTGTCATGGATGTAGATGCCACCTTGGGGAAGAAAAAAGTTGCAGAGCAGATGGGTTTTTCATGGTCTACATTGACCTTTTGAATGAGGACCTTCATGAACATCAGGTTTGGTTTGGTTAGGTTTGATTCTTATTTCAAATTTTTTTCGTCTATTACAAGGTTTATTTCGTTCGAGTGTAAGAAAACCCTTATATTATTGCTATTGGGTTGTGTTTTATGTATTTTGAATTAACTTGATAGTTTAATTATGTTTAGTTTTGTTTGTTAGTTCTTTAATTTTAGTATGAAGAGTCTGCCCACCAGGTCTTCAGTTATGTTAAAGTTGGCATTTTGAAGCTTATTTGATCTATTGTTTTTACTTATTTCTGACTTGAAAAGGTAGTGGGGCTTGATAGTTTGATTATATTCTGTTTCTTTGTAAGTTATTCAATTATAGCTTGAGGAGTTTGCCCATCAGGAGCACCAGGTGTGTGTCAAAAGTCATCAGTTATGTTAAAGTTGACATTTTAGGCTTATTTGTTCTAATTTTTACTGATTCTGACTAAAAAGGGATTTGGATATTAATAGTTTGATTCTGCTTGGTTTTTTGTTAGTTCTTAAACTTTAGTACGTAGAGGGCCCACCAGATATTTTAAAAGACATTAATTATGTTTAAATTTTCATTTTAAAGTTTTTTTGGTCTAATTTTTTTACTAATTTTTTCAATGCAGTGCATTCTGATTGCTTTGAACCTGCTTCTTAACCAGGTATTTTTCAACTCGATCCTCTCGGATCGTTATTGATGTTCTCGATCATATATATCCGTAATGTTTGTCGTTTATTTCTTCTGAAGTAATTTATCGTGTTTGAGATTTTGCGTGATTTTAATTTATCATTCATTTATACATATGTTCATCATTCAGGTTTTAAAAAATTAAACCCTATTTGGTGATTTTGATAAGATATGGAAACATAATTTTGGTGTTTTATTGGTGATCTTATTTTTTTATTGATTTCAATTATTGTTTAGGTAAATATCTCAGTAAACTTTTTGAGCTTTTATTTCAATTTGCTTTCTATTCGTTGATCGAATGAATCATTCCTTTAATATAATTCCATGGATCCAAAAGAAATGATTTTATTATACCTTTGAATGGAATAAACATTTACATTGTATTTTATTATCTGAACCTAATTGATCCTTTGGTATACAAGGTTCATTGAAATTAACTTGGTCACAAGCATGTTTGCTTGGTAAACAACGCCCGACGTTCGATGAAATGATTCCGCTCTAATTAGTGCATGTACCTTATCTATTTCGATGACTGAAACAACCATTGAATCTTGGTTTATTAAGATAAACAAAAACTCAATCCATTATGTGTCCTCAATTTTTTTTTTTTTTGCTGTTTAAGAACAAAAAAAATATGGATTGCATTACTATTGTAATATGAAACCTATTGCAATGTTTTTTTTGGCTAAATTTGTTGCATATAGGAATTGTTTTAGTAACATAAACATCATGGTAAAGTTTATAGTTTATGATAATAAGTTTTCCTATTTATATTATATGAGTTTGGAGGATAAAAACAAATTAGTTTTGAAAAAAAAAATGAAAACAACGCATATATTTGAATTGACACTTTCACTATTGTTAAGATATGGAAAGTATTGTGGGATATTATAAAGTGGATGCCCAATAGAGAAGCCTTGTTATATGGTTTTATATAATGATTTTAAATAACCATTACCGAATTTAAGATGAAATTGGCCATTTGAAATAAAAAAAGTATCCGCTAAGTGCTGGTTAAATTGTAAATATCCTTAGAACTTTATGCAAAAGTTCTCATTATTATTGGTAGAATCAGTGTCTTAAAAAATTCTAACATTTTGATTTTTTTCGTAGACTTAAAACTAATATCATTTGGTCAAATGGTCCCTTGAAAGACAACGATGTTAAAGGTTTGTTTCTTCTAGATGTGGTCAAATGGGCGAATTGTATACTTGGTCTGAGTTGTTCTGCCCGTTGACCCATTTTGATATAGTTTTTTTTTTTTTACAAATATATCATTTGGTTTGACTCGCTAGAGATTAAACATAAACTTTGTCAACCCATTCATAATTATATAGGTTGAAAATGTCACTTTTTAACTTTAACTTTTATTTCAGAAATTAAGGTTCCAACTGCGATATTAGAGGCAAGCTTGACCAGTTACACTCACAAGAAGAAGTCAAACATGGAACCTTAATTAGAAAATCAAGAAGTAAGTCCCATGATTTATGGTAAAAGATAGGAAGGGTTATATTTTTCTATGTTTAGGGTTAGGGTTTTAAAGTTCAGTGAATAAAATCATTTTTGACAAAATCTAGATTGAGAGCTTTGTGAAGATATTCAAAGGTGTTGGTCATGGATGGGCTTCAAGATATAGCGAGGATAATGAATCTGTTGAGAGGAGTGCTGAGGTGGCCAAGCATGTGATTTTTTAAGCGAGTCGAGTGGTTATTTTTCTTATCTCACTTATGAAGGTGTAACATGATATACTTGAAGCCAAGAACCTTACACTCTAATTCATCATTGTAAAGCATTGTGCTTTAGAGTAGAATGACGAGTTAGCTTCTGAAGTTGGAGACTTTACTTGATGATAGCGTGGGGCAAAATGTCGAGTTGGAATTTGAAAGGAGTGGCACGTCTTTGACCGTTCAATTGGTGGTGAGTGACCAACCTTTACATCCAGGTTATATGCTTTACATTTATCATGTGTTCTTTGTTTCAGGCTGAAGACTTACACTCAATAACTCTTTCGGAGTTAGGAGTGGCACGTCTTTGTGATGTACATTTTAGATGTGAGATTTTTAACCTGTTTACCTACAAAAGTGTTGACTTAAGTTACGTTGTATGTCTAATTAGTTTAACGGTTTCAGGTAAAACCTTTAACCGAATAGGAAACCATTTGAAAGTCTCTATAAGAGTACACCTAGCTGAGTAGCCGTAGAATAATCATTTTTGTTATTTGAACGATTTGATAAACTTATCTCTATTTTTTTATTGCCAACAAACTTGATCAGATATTAATGGTACGTTGTCAATTCATAGGCAAGTGCTAAGTGATATGGTGGGTTTACTTTATGAAATTTATATTTTTCACAATTTGTTGTTATGATCCTTGTGTTGGGCGTTTTTTGGCAGCGGAGCCGCCAATGAAGGCGGATGACCATACATGACAGAACTATATCAGGTTTGGTCCGACTCTCTAGCCGCGTTTATTTGATTATACGTCAAGCCGATCTCTTTGAAGAGCGGTGGTTAATCAATTGCATTGACAAATTATATTTTTGGTTGCATTAAAACATTAATAGTATAGTTTCGACTCAGTTTTTTTAATCTTCCTTTTGATCTTTTCCTTATCTAGCCTTAGGAGGACATGCTAAAGAATTAAAATAATCAAGGAACAACCATCCTCCATAATCTGAAGGTAGATTATACTTTGGGAGATTTCGAGGTAAATCAAAATATTCATTTTGTAGAATATTTCAAAGTTTTGTATTTAGTTATAACAAAGTTATGCCATAATGCAATACAATACTAACAAAAAAATGAAAGATATTCTCTAAGGTGGATCTTTTACAGTGGTTATTTGCTATGTTTTAATTTTCTTGCTTTTGGTCAATTAAAGATGCTAACATTAGTTAGCATGAATTCTCGGACCCTTTGTGATCTTTTACAGTGATTATTTGCTATAATTTAATTTTCTTGCTTTTTGTCAATTAAAGATGCTAACATCAGTTAGCATTACACGTTTTGTAGGTAATTTTATGGAGCTACACATATTGGTGGTTGTTTAGGGGAGTTAACGGGCTCTCATATTCATCGCTTTTCATGGAGGTAAGTTGATTTCTTATATCATTTCATATCATTTTTGTTGAGCTGGGTAAAAGGTCAAGATGGGTTGAGCCAGGTTGGTGACCTGTTCAGTACAGTTGACCCGTTATAATATATATTTGCATTAAATGCATCATGCAAGCTGGTTGGATGATCGTCTTTTTTCAAATAATTTGACCCGTTATAATTAGTTTTCCAATTGAGGATAACCATAATGTAGTGAATGTAGAAAGCATATTGTTATCATTCTAAAGTTTGTATTGGTGCTTTAATATTTGGTGCAGAAGGTATATATCCGGCAACCCTTAGACGTGAAGCCCAACTTTGGAAAGGTCTAGAACAAAAATGATGATTTACATGGGCTTCAATGCCGGTAGATATTATATGTTTATGCATTTGTCGATTTTCCTATAGCTTTCTACTTTGATTCATGATTTATTTTGTGAATGAAATCACTTAAAGTTTCAACCAGTTTTTTGGCATGAAATTTGTGGACTTGGGATTAAACTCACATTGAATGTTTATTGAATGTTTATTTGCTGATAGGTATTGCTGGGTTTGGTGGTAAATGCAGGTTATTGGACTTGGGTTTGACTTGAATGATGGCAAGAAGCTTGAAGTTTGTTGCTGATGCGTATGAAAGTCGATAGAGTTTTAAAGATTGATGTTTTTTTTGTTTGAACTGTATTTAGTCTTGATTTTGGTTGTTTTCGTTTATTTTTTGTTTGGATTTTGAATAGGTTTTATGTTTGTAATACTTGGGTTGTGTGTGGTCGCGAGTAGAGTTAGAAGTAGTAATTGTTATTTGTTAGAGTGGTTGGGGTAGGGGTTTGTTAAAACCCGTTCTGTAACCCCTTAGGCGTTTTTGAGGTTGGTGTTCTTGGGGTATGTCTCGGAAGACCCAATGCTCATTAGGTGTAACTATTATTTTTTAATTTTATTAATAAAGTTTTGACGGGGTGCCGTCCCTGTTTAGAAAAACAAAAGATTGAATTAATTACTTTAGTTGCATGCCTAATTTGAGGTTTTCTTTATAAATAGGCTTCCTTGATTTTTTTATGGTATGGGATGAGTCGGGTTGGGTTGACACGCAAACACAACTCCGATCATCGGATATTTCAACTAGATACAATGTTGGGGCCTTTTTGTTTCAACTCTTAGGGGAATCATTGCTTATGTAATGTGGAAGGCCTTCAACACTAATTCGAGGTTGGATCATTATTTATTTTATATCTATGGAAAAATTATGTTTACGATCAATATACATAACTTTAGGATGTCAAAGAGAAGCATTCAGTTACTCTCTTATAGCTCAATATCATCAGGATGTAATAAAGTATTTACGTATTAAAGTATAATTTTTTTTGTTGTTTAGCCACCCGTGTATTACACGGGAACTTAGACTAGAGTTATAATATAAATGAATCTTGATCACTATTCAATCATGTTTATAATGTGTGATCATATACACAACTTTAATTTAGCTACTTCATTGAAGACAGTCTATATACATAAACAATATATAGCATATAGATGACATATACTACAAAGTTAAATCAAGCAATACATAACATTATAACATGTTATAAAATAAAATAAGGTTATAATAAAACCTTATGAAATAATAATATGTCATCACATTCAAGCAAAATATATAAATTATGCATTAACATATCATGGCATAACCAATCACATGCATATCTTATATAAAATATTTGTTGCTCTCACAAAAAAAAAAAAATAGAAACATCTTAAAATATATTCAATACGAAATAAAGAAACATATTGCTTACACCAAATAATATGTGATAATATCATGCACAATTATCAACATCTTAGTTGATTTAGTTGATATTGAAATATTATGCAATTCAGTTAACACATGTTACAAAATAGTGTTGGTTCATGAATCAACAATTTAAATAATGCACTTTACGTATAATAAAAGCTCATATCGACTTAGAATATGTTTATATGGTTCAATCATTCTTATCATTTAAGGCATGTGCTATTGATGTACAAACAAGACAAATAGACTAAGAACATTTTTCTATGTACCAGCCAATTACATAAGCCATAAAGTAATCTTAAAACCAATTTTCTAACGACAGCTACTTAAGTTATATAATATATTCAGTTCAAGTAAAATATATGTGAATAGAAATAACAATTAAATCTGAACCATATATTTCTAGTACATAACATCATAACAAATTAATTATATCAAATATTAAGATGGTTAGTTTATCATCAACATTCACCATATATTCCACAAATACTTGTTTTCAAAATAAAACAAAGAATATAAATTTTATGTATGCTGATGTGCACAAAATGCAACATATAAATTACATCAATTGTGGCTTAAAACTAACCCTTTTTTAGTACTAATGTTGGAAAAAGTATGTTTTTGTCTTCCTTTTGTATTTTCAGGATTAAATGAGCTCAAAATAACAAAAGAAGCAAAAAGACTGCAAAATCTAACATAAATACAAGAAAAGGAACAAAAGTGATATGCCCGACCCCCCCGACAGCATCTCCCCAAGCAAAACAAAGAAGCCAGAAGACTGAACACGCCCCGTGCTCAGCGAGCACGGGGCCGTGCCCAAGAAGCAGCAGAAAAGACAAACCTATAGAAGCTTCTATTGCCCACCACGGGGTCGTGCCCAGCGGACACGGGGGCGTGGTCAAGTTGATGCAGGCGCATTTATTGTAATTGCGAATTACATTTAATGAAGAGAGAGAGTGTTAGATGGACACGGGGCCGTGCCCAGCGGGCACGGGGCCGTGCCCGAGCTTCTGTTCAGCCTATAAATAGGAGTGCTTGGAGCTCTTGAAACTCATCCCTTGGCACACCACCTCTCTCACACTTCACCCACCACCCACCACCATCACAACACCATCATCCACCACCATCATCCATTGTCCATCATAGAGTGTGTGAGTCGTCTCGGGATCCAAGATTGATCGTAAGAGTTCTTGACAATCAAAGGCCATGTTTGCCTAAGTCTCTTACATCACTTGGTGAAGACAATTGTTTAGTGTAATACTTTTTATTTTTAATCTTTTGCACTTTTTAATTGTTTTGTATTAATGACTTTAATTACTAGTTTCTTATGTTGAAGGTGATTCTTCCTTATCGTTTGTCCGTGGTGTCTTGGCATTATTTTACTGTCTATATAAAATAAAAGATTTTCACCATTCATATCTCCATGGTCTATAATTTCATTAAAACATTAATAAGCTAGTATTAGAAACCACTAAAGAATATGTATGTATATCAAAATTAATTACTATTATTATTGTTATTATATTATCTTAAATTCAAAACACTCATTTGGCTATATTATTAAAATAAGAGTTTGAGTCCAATAAAATATTTAATGATAAAAGAGAGATAACCAAGAGTGGTAATAAATTAGTTACAATATGGTAAATAATCAATTAGAGAAACTAGAAAGATTCTTTTTCTTGATCGAAAAATCATTGTGTTTCTGGTTTACTTTTGCTTTCTTTTCTTTACATCTCAATGTTTTTCGTAGGTGTTTGTTTGTCAAAGAAAACTATTCAGATACGTTAACACATAGGAAAGTAAACAAAGAAGTAAAAAACATTATGATCCTGGTTAAACAAGGATGACGCCAATGTTGTTCATGATGATTTTAATCTTAAATCATAACCAATAAAAAATATCAAGAAAAGCGTAAGTTAATTTTTAAGTTTTATCATACCAACCATCGATGAGAAAAGAGGAAATAAAATTAAAACAATTAAGGGCTTTCATACCAGATCAACAATTTTGTCTTTTATCTCTTTCACCAACGTTGATACGACATGGTGTCTTGTGTTGATACAATCCAACTTCAAAAGCAATTCGTGCCGATAACTTGTTATGTAATAAATAGAACCTCTTAGCAATGTATAGAAAAGAATGGGAGAATGGGAGATGAATTTCTTATTGATGTAAATGTATAAAATACAAAGCCTCTATTTATAGGCTCAACATTAACATAAGAGTAAATACAATGAGGAGTTAAAGATGTGGAGAGTCACTATAAATGATATATTCATAACAAGTTTCACTAAATTTGACTTCTTTTCAATAAAACACAACCCCTATCAACAACCACTACCTCTGCTTTCTGCAATATATGTTGTATAGTTCATTAGTTGCTTTATCTTCTAGAATACTTGATGTATTGATACAGTTAATATCAGTCTATACAGTTAGTTTTATCATTGTATGTACACTCTATGTATAGAGTGGTTAGTTAATTGAGGAGGTTAGGTGGTTATTTCAGTTCTCTATATATAGATCTTGTATTCTCGTTTTACACTTTAGTGCAAACATAATGATTTGAGCCTGATCCGTCACTTTAAAAGTTAACATTAATACACTACATGTGTTGTTGATCTTTACCTTGGAAATTACCAAGTTCCCGACTTACCTGAGGACATATGACCATATTCACGGCAATGGTCTATTCAGCTTGTATAAAAACAAGTGAGTATATCGATCTCGATCTATGCATGACATAGTTAGAGGCAAATGATAAAATGAAAAATCTTATGTTTACATAGTTTGGGGAGCAAAAACTGTGTCCACTCGAATTAAGGTTGAAAAAATTTATTTGGTTCTTTGAAAAATCATACTTCAAGATGAATCAGTATTGAACAAGAACGAAAACGGAAAATAATAAGAACTTGGCTAAGCACCCAAATTTTATTAATGTCAAGAAACTATCACAAAACTTGACTCATACAATCCGTAATACCCAAAACATGGTATTTATAATCTAAACACACCTATTAGATTATAACTAGGATTGCTAAAAATCTATCTATTTTAGGACATATCAATAATAATTAATTATCCACTCCTTAATAAGTTTCCTTGTCTTGCACGCAAAGGAACATATAATTCGAAATTTCCAACAATCACCCCCGGAATTTCGAACTCGTATCTAACAAGTCTTCAACTCCAAGCTTTTCAGTCATCTCCTTGAACTTGATCTTCCCAAGAGCCTTCGTCAAAATATCCGCCTTTTGATCAATGCCACTATCATGCTTGACCACGATATCTTAACGATCAACACATTCCCGAATGTAGTGAAACCGAGATTTAATGTGTTTGCTCCTTCCATGGAAAACCGGGTTCCTCACGAGAGCTATTGCCGATGTATTATCAACACGTAACACCGCCGCTTGAATTTTCTTGTCGAGTAATTCACCAATTAATTCTTTTAGCCAAACCGCCTGACACGCAGCTGCACTAGCCGCCATATACTCTGCCTCACACGATGATAAAGCAACTGTACTTTGCTTTTGAGAACACCAAGTAATTGGGGAAGACCCAAAATAAAACACGTGTCCCGTAGTACTTCTTCCATCGTCCGGATCTATGTTGTGACTACTATCGCTGTAACCGACCAACATATTTTCTCCTCGAGTATAGGTAATGCCATAACTAAAAGTACCTTTTAAATAGCGAAGAATTTGCTTGATGAGAGTTGCATGAGATTGCTTCGGGCATTGCATGTACCGACTGGCTACTTCGACCGAAAACGCCAAATCTGGTCGAGTCTGTAAAAGGTACCGGAGACACCCGACAATCTTTCGATATCTCGTTGCATCAAAATCTTCTTCGTCTTCAAATTTAGAAAATTCCACGTTCGGGTCTATGGGAACACTAGTAGGATTGTAGTTAATCATACCAGCTTCCGTCAGTATTTTCTTTGCATACGCCTCTTGCTTAATTTTTATCCCGTCCTTGCTCTGCGACACTTCAATTCCAAGATAATAAGTAAGCTTTCCTAAATCCGACATTTCAAAATTTTAGCCATCCCGCGCTTAAACTCCCTAATAAGTTTCAAATTTGAACCCGTCACAATTAAATCGTCCACATACACGCCGATTAATAAGATGCCCGTTCCAACGGTTCTTCGGTATACGGCTTGTTCTTGCGAGCACCTGTGAAATTTCATATTTAACAATATATTGTTTAACTTCGTATTCCACGCACGTGGAGCTTGCCTTAACTCGTATAACGTCTTCGACAATTTATAAACTTTATGCTCTTCGCCGTTTTTAACGAACCCTTCCGGTTGAGCGACATAAACTTCTTCTTTTAATTCGCCATGTAGGAACGCAGATTTAACATCTAGATGATGTAATTCCCAACCTTCATTTGTTGCGAGAGATAAAAGTAACCGAACTGTTTCAAGTCGAGCAACTGGCGCGAACACTTCGTCAAAATCGACTCCGGGTTGTTGAACATAACCCTTTGCCACGAGTCTAGCCTTGTGTTTATTTAGTGAGCCATCCGCGTTTCGCTTAACCTTGAAAACCCACTTCTATCCAATCGCTTTTGCACCACGCGGTAAATCGGTCAACGACCACGTATTGTTTTTATTTATTGATTCGATTTCTGCGCGCATTGCTTTCATCCACTCCGATTTATTTTTGGCATCATTAAAATAAGCTGGTTCGTCATCCGCAAGCAATAAAAATTCTTCATCAATAGAACTCGAATTTAAAACATAATCGTTAAAACGTACCGGTGTAACCGTTGCGCGATTAGATCTACGAACAACCGGCTCGGGTGTCGCAAAAATATTTGCTCCTGAATTATTGTTACCACACATGCTACTGTTACTGTTGCTTGCGGGATTAGTATTGTTCAGCTGGGTCACCTCACGCCCAGTTGGGCCTTGTTGATTATGACTAATTGAAACAGTAGCTTCTTCACAATGTATTGGGCTATGCGAGCCCACATGTATATAGAATTCACTAAAGTGTTGTTGACTTTCCTATCTTTTTCTTTCAACAATGGATTAGGTGGGCCACCCATGTAATTTGATGAGGTTGAATTTAAATGGCTTTGACTAGATTTATTAGATGGCCATGTTGAATTTTTAATCATTGAATTTGTTGAATAAGCTCCACCATCATCATACGAACCTGACGATCCCGATCCAGAATTCGTTCCAACAATTTCGGTATTAACAGTTCCATCTCCGGTGTCAATCACGCCATTAAAATCTATCCAAAACATACCCGGTTCACGAGACTCTTCGTTATTAAAAACAATATTTTTTTCCCCAATTCCAACCACGCGTTTGATCAAACTCCGTATCTCCGTCTCGACCCACAACAATTCTACGAGTCGTCGGATTGTATAAACGATACGCCCCCGAACCTTTTTCGCTTCCAAGATAAACTACACGAGTCGAACGATCGTCTAATTTTGGAAGATGTCCGCCAACAATTTTCAAATAAGCGGTACATCCGAAAACCTTAAGAAATTGAAGATCCGGTTTCTTTCCTTTTAACATCTCATACGATGTTTTGTCTTCTTGTAACACTCGTGTTGGAATTTTATTTATTAAATTGGTTGAGTGCCTCACCGCCTCTCCCCACATAAAATTAGGAACTTGTCGCGCTTTTAATATACTTCGAGTCATCTCCATTAAGGTACGGTTTCGCCTCTCCACCACCTCGTTTTGTTGAGGTGAATATGGAGTGGTTAAGTGTTGAATAATCCCTTCGTTTTCACAAAATCGATTGAACTCATGAGACGTAAATTTTCCCCCTCGATCGGTTCAAAACGTCTTGATTTTTCTACTTACTTCCACTTCCACCATGACTTTAAACTTTTTGAAAGTTTCAAACGCATCACTTTTTTCCTTCAAAAGAAAAGTCCACATGAAACGTGAAAAATCATCAATTAAGACAAATACATACCTATTTCCCGCTATTGTGCTCGGAGAAATTGGACCGCATAAGGCTAGAGGGTATGGTGATGGTCCTCCAAGGGAGGATGATCCGCCACGTAGGCGCCACGTCATAGTCCTCCTAAGGATGGTCCATCCCACAAAAGTAGAGGGTATGGAGGATGGTCCTGGATGATCCTACCCCACCACTTTTATGTTTTTTTATTTTTTTAATCTTCTACTTTTTTTAACATTTAACAAATAAACTATAAAATATTTAATCCTCTCAACTGCTTATCTTTTTTATTAGTTTTATTTTATATCAGTTTTGTTAGTTTTATTTTATATCAATTTTGGTAGTTTTATTTTATATCAATTTTCATCCTCTCAACTGCCTTTTGTTTCCACCATAAAAAATCATCTCTTTGTTTCTCTCTATCTCTAAAATCTTTGTGCTTCTAGAAGAAAAAAACTACCATAAAAAGTCATCTCTTTCACCAGATCTGCAAGATTGGAAAAAAACCACCATAAAAAGTCTCTCTCTCTCAACCGCCTGTCACCACACCACCGCCACCACACCACCGTCGCAACAACCACCACAGTCGTTCACCAGGTTTCCAACATTTTTTTCTCTATTTCTCTAGCTTCTCTCTCGTTCACCAGATCTGCAAGAATGGAAGTTGATTGATTGAGTGGTGGCGGCGAATTTGTGGTGGTGGTGGTTGTAGTTCCCGGCGGCGGTGGGTTGTTGTTTATTTTTTATTAACAGTCGAAATCATTAATGGGGACCACCATGTTGGATCGTCCTGAACGTCCATTCCTCGACGTTGAAGACGGGGACGAGGGGGGATGGGGTGTAGCCGGCGCCGAACCAAGACGGGGATGGGGACAGTCCCCATACCCCATAGCCTAAGTCTCCATGAATAAGTTCCAAGGCGCGCGTTGCTCGGAACGACGCCGTCTTCGGAAAAGATTGTCTCGTATGCTTCCCGACTAAGCACGAATCACATATTTGATTTTCATGATTGATTTTTGGCATCCCCACGACCATATCTTTATTCACCATTTTTTCATGGACTCGAAATTTAGGTGACCAAGTCTTGCGTGCCATAACCAATTTTCATTATCAATCCGACAAACAAACGGGTTTTCCAACTTTTAATTTAATCGTATAAAGACGATTTTTAGATCGAGTAACATTCATTAATACCCTGCCTTGAGCGTCACGCATTAATAAATAATCGTCTTTTATACGAATATCACATCCACACTCCATTGCTTGACCGAGATTAATTATATTACCACGTAAACTAGGGATATAGTAAATATCAGTCATTAACCTTTACTCCCCCGTTTTACCCATTAGTAATATAGACCCTTTCCCGCATATTTCGACTTGAGAACCATCCCCGAATTTAACTTTGCCACCAACACGCTTATTTAATTCAGAGAAAAAAGATATATTACCCGTCACATGGTTGCTCGTGCCATTATCCAAATACCACAAGTCTTTTTCTTCCGAACCGTTCTCGTATTTTTTTGGAATTACCTTTTCTTCATTCAAGTAAACGATTTCTTAAACATCTTGCACCATAAACAAAGACGGGTCAATTTCTTCCGCATCGATCACGTCCCTTACTCAAATCGCGTGAAGTCTGTTTAGAACTTGAAGAGGCATTAGAATTATTAAACATTAGTTTCGTTTGAGTACCTTGATTATCCGACTGCAATTCTTCATCTTTTATGCGTTCTTCATACGCCTTTATTCGACCAACAACATCGGCGAATGCAACTGTTTTTAGATCCACAAGTTGCTCAACTGAGGCTACCATATGGATGAACTGCCTTGGTAAACCACTGAGAAACTTTTTCACGATCCTTTGTTCCTCTATTATAGAACCGAGAGACGCCGCTTTTGAAGACATTCCTGTTAACTGGCTAGAAAACTCATCAACTGTACTAGAATCCTTCATCTCTAACGCCTCAAATTCTGACATGAGTGTCTGTAGTCTTGCTTCACGTATCCGATCGGCTCCCAAATGGCGCGCTTTTAGTGCATCCCACATCTCTTTTTCCGTCTTCATATTACCAACTTGCAAGATTTGTTCTTCCGGTATGGATTGAAACAACAAAGCAATCGCCATATTGTTTTTCTTCACATCGGTTTCAGTTCCGAGTTCAATGGCCTCCCACACGCCATGAACGTTAAAAATCGCACAAATACGCAACGCCCAAATTGTATAATTAACCTTATTCAACATCTGGCATTGAAGCGATGTTGAATTTGGAACCGATTTCTCGGTATTCGAGCCACTACTGCCATCGCTTCCAACCATATTTTTCTTTCGTCGACTATACGTATGAGAAAACGAACCCGGTGTAACTGGTTCAGTTTCTTCCAGTCCGCACGTTTAATTTCGAGTTCCCCTTCGTACACGAACCAGAAAATAAAATAAAGAGCTGCTACACGATTGCAAGTTACACGAGTCGGATCTGATTAACTTTAAACTATTTTTCACGTTTAAAAAAACAAATCACGTGTACGAATCTTATTTACGTAAAAAAACAATAATTTACGTAAAAAGAATTGTCGTTGAAACTTGAAAACCAAATACCCTTTGAAGCCCAATACACACTTTTTGTTGTTTGTGCTTCTAGGATTACAACCCAAGAAAAACAATTAATAAAACTCAAATTAATTGTTTACGAGGAATCGACAAGAAACGTTGACCACCGTTCCACTTTCTTCCATTAAGTTTATGTTTTTTTTATATACTGTCACACCTTCGATTACAGATCCAGCCGCCCCTTTGAGTTTTTGATTGAACACACCACAACAGCAAACTCTTGCGTAGAGCTGCTGTCCACCGTCTTCAAATCGTGACCCAATACGCAGGTAACTGATTAATCGAATGATCCCAGGTTGCTCTGATACTAATTCAAGATGAATCGGTATTGAACAAGAACGAAAACGGAAAATAATAAGAACTTGGCTAAGCCCCCAAATTTTATTAATGTCAAGAAACTATCACAAAACTTGACTCATACACTCCCTAATATCCAAAACATGGTATTTATAATCTAAACACACCTATTAGATTATAACTAGGATTGCTAAAAATCTATCTATTTTAGGACATGATAATAATAATTAATTATCCACTCCTTAATAAGTTTCCTTGCCTTGCACGCAAAGGAACATATAATTCGAAATTTCCAACAATACTTTAGTTCTAATGTATTAACCTCCTTCGATTTATTCATAGATTTAGATGGTTGGTGCAATAATATTGCTTTTTAATCATTTTAAGTTATCTAACACATGAGTTCTTTAAAAAAAAGTTTGAAAAATGGACAAAAAGTGATTGCGCGCCAGAGTGGTCCATCCTAGCCTGTACAAAAATGACCCGTTTCAACCCATTAACCCTACTGCCCATCTTGCCAATATATATATGTGTGTATATATAATTAGACACATCATCCACATGCATAACTCTTTGTATGGAATCTGGACCCTAAATCTGCATTGATGAACATATGTGATCCGGAAGAAATCCTTCTAGAGATGGATCGCATGTATACAGAGACCCGAAGGTACGTACGGTCATCCTTAGAGACAAAGTTGACGTGTTGACCAAGGTTACGAAAGTTACAGCTGGCAGGAGATGGGAATAATTGGATCATAAAGATAGTCCCTTTGTCCCCAAGAAAATATTTGTTGCCTCTAACCAGTACTGGGTTGGCAATGACACATCAAGTGTGTGTTGATTAAAGTATCTTCATTATATTTAACAAAGCTACTATATTATCCCACGACCCGTTATATAGAGGAAAATAAAGACGGTCGTCTATAGGTTCAAATCGGAACTTAAAGTGCCTACCTTTCGCGCTGGGAGGGTGGGGTGGGGGGTGGGTATAATGTAGATGGTCATAACTTATTTTGACGTGTTTCTGAAACCCTTTAGAAATTTGATCGCTGATTGAGTGTTCGATAACACTTTAAACTAGGGATGAGCTTTTTTTCCCAAATACTGGTACTCGTACCCGTACCCGTACCAATTTATGTATTTGGTACATGTATCGGTACCCAGTTTTATTGATTTTGGTATTCGATACTTTCGGTATTGGTACGAGTACGGGTAAAAACGGGTACTGGTATCAAATTTTATGTAGACCTTTAAAAGTTTTTTTTTTTTTTTTTTTTTTTTTTTTTTTTTTTTTGTATTATGTTTTATTTCGTAATATGTTATTTACAGTACTAGTATTGATTTTACCTATATGGTACGGTGGTACCCGTATCGTATTGGTACTCGTACCAATTTTACCTATTTGGTACGTGTACTATATTGGTACTCATATCAATTTTACCTATTTAGTGCTCGTACAAGTGCTCAAAAACTAAATAAAAACAAAATGATACCAAAGCAGGTACTGTACCGAAAATACTCGTACCATTACCCGTACCGTACCTATATATTTGGTACGACATTTGGTACCGAATTTTGTTCAAATTCAATATTGGTATTTTCAGTATCGGTACGGATACGGATACTGTACCAATCTCATCCCTACTTTAAACGGGGGTGCTTTGTTACTTAATATAACACTTTAAACATAACCCAAGTCGGCCTGTTAAGTTTTTAAATGTTTGGTTGGATTAGGTTCGGTATATGACGCATAAGTTTCAAATCAAGTATCATGTCAAATGTTTGTTTACAAGTATAACATTGTGCATTATGGAATTTGGACCATGCATTTGTGTATATGCCTATGTTTTCCTTATTAACATCTCAAGGACCATTATTGTTGTAGGGACAAAAGCATTGATTATGAAAAGTTTCTCTATTTATAAAAACCAATTTAATTCACAAGGTTTTGTTAAGGGTTGTTTATTTAAAAGAGCAAAATATACGAAAGGATACATGAGCTAGAAATGGTGATAAAAGTGACCCAGTCGGTTGATCTTATTATAAAAATCTATAGTATAACGGTCTGTTGACACGTGGCGATGGTGGTGGAGGTGGCAATGATGGTGGTGGTGTCGACGACTATGAGTAGGTTGTGGCGACAAAACAATAGTTGTAGGTGATGGTGACTAATTTAGACTCATTTTAAGTTAGCAAGTTTTATAAGAGTGACGTGATGTATAATTTGTGTATATCAAAATTAACACGTTGTATGGGTTGTATATATTAGGTGAGTTATTATATCTATTTTTTTTTTAAATAATGCGTCTTGTTACTCCTAGAATTTACTTATATATTAACTGATACAAGCATGCCTATCATATAGAGTGTTGGTATATGCAAATTGAAACTATTTTGACTTAAAAATAATCATAAAATTGCACACTTCGCGTTTTATGTTGGTTGAAAATTATATATTTATTCATTTGGCTTCGATAATTACACTTCATTATACTAAGTTTGTTACAAATGAGATGTTAAGTGCATTCATAAATTACATAAGAGTATTTTTCTCTCACTCCATTCTCTGAACCAACCAATAATGAAGATCAATGCCCGCCACGAGTCAATTTGCCCAAGCAAGATGGAGTGGTCTGAGTATTGAACCGAACATGGACGTGAGGTGGTCCAAGTGACGTGTAGTCAAAATGAACCGAACAAAGAGAGATCTGGTAAGACTTTAAGAGAGACATCGATTGAGGCTGCGACAACTGACAAAACTATTCCTCATATTTCAATGGATGACCGCTTTGTGATCTCCCCTCAGTTTCCGACAATGAACATAAAAACATAATGGCAAACTAATTCTCTTGGGGCCATCTCCGGCAACGTAACAAACATAATCCATAATTTGTATGAAATAATCAACTTTCTATTAAAGTATTAAAGTAAAAAAGGCCGAACTATTTAATTTGTATGAAATAATCAACTTTCTAATTCAAGTGATAATCACATTTTATTCTATGTTTTTTTTTCCAATTTTATACTGTTTTATTAGGTTGATGAAATTTTTATATCCAATCAATCAGTATTATATAAATATAAATACAAATATATGTGTATATGTGTGCTTGTGTGTCAGTATGTCAGTGTGTGTTTTTGTACAAGTCCATAACAAGGAATATACAAAGGAAGTAGTTGAATGATGAGGCTTGTTGTTATCTTGTTGACGGGGAGCTTATGTCTTCACTTCGCCATAACCTGCCATCCTTCCATTATCCATAATGTCTTTATGCCAAGGATAATATTTAACTGGTTAATTAAATATTTAAATGATATCGTATTTTATAAATTAACTTTACCCAAAAAGATATTTCAAAATTTTGAATAACATACATCGGTTTTAGACTTTTTGATAGGAATTAAAACCGGGATACATCGGTTCAAATCAACGGTAAAATAAACGATACTTCTACGGATCGTTTCATTTGGGATACAGATTCACCATCAAAACAAACGGCAGGCAGTGTTGTAGTAATCGCTAGTCGGACGGTGGAGTGGGGACTAGCGATTAATCTGGATTAATTAGAATTAGTTGAATGAACTGGGTTTTAATTGTGATGAATTGGCGATTAATCAGCGTATAGTTGGGATTTTTATAACCATGATGGTAGGGCTATGATGTCCAAACGAAGACATAGATACATCACTACGATTAAGAAATCACGTCTAGGAACACCACCCAACGCGCCACTGTGGCAAAACAGACCAGTGTTGGCCTCATCCCAACCCACATGAAGGGAATTATCCTTGTAATCACTCTTCAGCGGAAGAATAAGTATCTCTTTATTACTGGAAAATGAATACGTAATACAAAGTTGAGAGAGACCGAATGACCCGATTTACATGGCGTTGCTAGAATTTATATTAGGTAGTGTTATGTGTCAATAGGGTGTGGGACCATTAAGGGCATAACCTTTTTGATGTTGACATCTCTATTCTAATTAGTTGTCATGAGGTTATGCGTTTCGTGAAACCTTTCACATTGGCAGGGTCTTACAATGCACCAGACACAATCCAGATCCCATGACCCCGACCCAACGAGGTTGTACCCGCCCTAGATTTACAGGTTTGATACCATGTACATTCTCCTCATTTTTATACATAAATATAATAAGTAAGATAAGATTATTTCTTATTGTTTATTTTACAAATTTCTCAACTCATAAAATTATAGGAACATAATAGTTGTCAAATGCTCAGTGACGGATTTATCAGAGACTAAAGATGGGATCTTGATCATCAAGTAAGAGGTTAATATATATAATGGTAACCTTTGAAAAATGATACAACCAAAATACTTAAAATACAATCATGCATCATCAAATTATCTAACACTTTCAATCATAACCAAACATTAAGAAGAAATAAGCATACTATAACAAACATAGTGAGTGAAGTAACGAGTTTAGAGTGAATCAAATAACATATTTATCATATCACACATCCACACTAAATTAAACCGATCATAGTTTTTTCTTACATTTTATCCCTAAAAAGTAAAAACAATTAAAAACAATGCTATTCAAAATAAACACACATTTTTTAAATAAAAATACTTTAGAGTATCATATCCATTAAGTAGATCCAATCATATAACATAAAAATATAACAAAATACAATCAACTCATTAAACAATTCAAAATCATCAAATAATGTATTTATCAGATCACACATCCACACTAAATTAAACCGATCATAGTGTTTTGCTTACATTTTATCCCTAAAAAGTAAAAACAATTGATCTAAAAACTATGCTATTCAAAATAAACACACATTTTTTAAATAAAAATACTTTAGAGCATCATATCCATTAAGATCTAATCATACAACATATCAAATAAAAATATAACAAAATACAATCAACTCATTAAACAATTCAAAATCATCAAGCACGATCTAGTAACCATGAAGTCTTCCAAAACCAAACCAAACCAAATCAATTAATCAAATAATTTAACTTTTGGCCGTAAAGATTTTAAATGGCAATAGCCGGTTTGGCGGTGTCATGACGTGACACTACTCCACCAAAAATAACAATTTTCTTTACCGATAATATTCTTTAAAATTACCCAAAAAAAAAATTCAATTTTTTTTCTTCCAATCGGTTCTCAATTTCTCACACCCACTTTTCAATTCCACCAATTAATCCCACTTCACACAAAAAAAACTCACCGATCATCGATACCCACATCTGTAAGTATTCTCTTCTTATTCAAGATTTCAAGAATCCGGTTTTGGATCATGTATTTGATCCAATTTCGGGTCAATCGGGTTTTGTTTGATGATCTGCGAGTTGGGTATTGTGAATTTGTTGAATTATGTTTATAAAGTTTTAAACTTTTTCGATTTTGAGCAAAATTCTTGTTTCTCTGTTTGTTTCTTGATCTGCAATTGGGAATTCTGTCATTTAAAAAAAATTGTATTTATTAAAATTTTTTTTGAATTTTTTTTTTACTTTTGGATTTGGAATGTAGGATTGAAGTGGTTGATAAGGTTATAAGATTGTTGGTTGAGGAAGAATGGCTTGTAAGGGTTTCTTGGAGTGTTTATTGAAGCTTTTGAACTTCTTGTTGACACTAGTTGGTCTGGCTATGGTGGGGTATGGAGTTTATATGTTTGTTATGTACACAAATGCAAAGGGTGATTATGAACCGCCTAGTGGTGATTCGATACGGCTTGGTCGGCCGATGATGATGGTTGTTTCGGTGTCGTCGGCTAACAGCATTTTTGTTAACTTGCCTACAGCTTGGTATGTATGTTTCTATATGTTGTTTTGGTTTCAATATTAAGTGAAACATTGCTACTAAGTAAGTATCACAGCTGAACATTTAACTGTATGTGTATATGAAGATAAATTTTAAGAGATTATGCAACTTATAGAGGCTTGTTATTTGAGGTTTAATATGCGAATGGTTTGAAGATGAAAGATTCGTTGGATCTTGATGTTTTTTTAGCTTAGTTCTAAAACCAGAATATGCAAATTTTCTACTATTTTACTGTTAAACATGAAATAGTGGGCGTTATCGCTACATAGCATATAGGTAGCTTGTTGCTATTTTATCGCTATTCGCTATTGACAACTATGATTGAAATCATGGTGAGGGTCAGGGATTAGGTGTGATTTCACGCTTATTAGAACATCGTATAAGGAAGTTTTGCTCAGAGTAACTTTAAACTTCGTAATCTGTTTAGAGGCCGGTTGTTGTACAAAATGCCTTAACGTACGCTGCGTACGGGATTCAGTATCAACATGAGAAATTTGGTTTATAACATGAGACTTTTTTTTTTTTTGAGTAAATTACGATTTTGGCCCCTGTGGTTATATCACTTATACCCTTTTAGCCCAAAAAGAATCTTTTAACATCTGGGCCCCCAACGTCTTTTTTTCTAACCCTTTTGGCCCCCAACGTCTTTTTTTTAAACCCTTTTGGCCCCCAACGTCTTTTTTTTCTAACCCTTTTGGCTTTTGGCCCCTAAAAGTAAATGGATGGGGTTAGTGTTAGGGGCCAAAAGGATTAGAAAAAAAGACGTTGGGGGCTCAGATGTTAAAAGATTCCTTTTTGGGCTAAAAGGGTAAAAGTGATATAACCGTAGGGGCCAAAATCGTAATTTACTCTTTTTTTTTTACATGCGATTTCACTTTTTTTATGTACATGCGATTTTGAGTTTTTTGTGAACATGTGATTTCCCTTTTTTTATGTACATGCGATTTTCAGTTTTTTTGAAACATGCGATTTTCATTTTTCTGTAACATAACTTGTGATTTCGCCATCGCGTACGCAGCGTACGTTAAGGCATATTGTACGATACACTTTTTCATCTTTTTATATGGTAAACCTATTATCAAATTTATTCTTTGTCCGATATATAATTTCCCAATGATAAGATTTGTGTAGTTTAGGTTATGATCATGTGATATTAGTATACAAAAGATAGTTTCGTAAACTGTAAAGGATTGAAGTTTACTTGAATTTCTTAGACTGCAAGTATCGTAAATATGTAACCTTATAAAATGCTTGGGGATCTAATGTTACGCTAGATGTAATCGTTTTTGGCTATGCATAACTATAATTATCATTTTTGCTTTCAGGGTCATATGTTATTTTAAATTGTTATACACGCTTCCAGTAACTGAAACTATTATATTTTTGTGCAGGTTCATCTATCTATTTGTTGGCATTGGTGCAGCTCTCTTTATCATATCTTGTTTCGGTTGCATCGGAGCCGCAACTCGAAGTGGATGTTGCCTAACTTGTGTATCCCTTCTACTTCATCACTCGATTATCTATATATGTATTTTTTTATGTAAAAGGAATAACTTACACGGGTGTAGTTATTAGTTAATCAAGAACGTCATACGATCAAAGTCTTTCATGTGGGTGACAAATTGGCTGGGTCGGGTAAATTTTAGGGTAAATTACTTTTTGAGTCCCTGTGTTTTAGTGGTTTTAACTAGTTGAGTCCAAAAGCAAAAAGTTTAACGGCCTGAGTCCCTGTAAACATTTTCTTTAACCATTTGAGTCCTTTTGAGTCCAAATTTTAACCTTTTGAGTCCAATTTTTTGGACTCAAATCGTTATAAAATGAACAAAATTGGATTCAAATGGTTAAAGAAAATGCTTATAGGGACTCAGGTCGTTAAACTTTTTGATTTTGGACTCAAATGGTTAAAATCACTAAAACACAGGGACTCAAAAAGTAATTTACTCTAAAATTTATTATGGCGGGTCAAAGCATGTTTGGTCTGGTTGGGCTGACCCGCCTCACCCGCCAACGCTTTTTTGTCTATGTTTTTAATTTAAATATAAGAAATATGATTACATAACTATTTGTTTTATAATTCAATAATGTAGGTGCCTAGGTGGTGTATTTCAACTACCTTATAACCATTTGACGTATTTCCTTTATTGCATTTTTTAAATTTCGCGGTTGATCCGTTGTTTACTCAATATAACCCTTAGTGATCTGTTTAAACGTATCTTATAGAGTTGATTTTCTTAATCCAATGCAGTACTCTGTTCTTTTGATCTTGTTAATTCTGGTGGAGTTAGGATGTGCTGCTTTCATCTTCTTCGACAAAAGCTGGAAAACCGTTAGTTTACTTTCGACCACTGCTTTGATTTTTAATATGAATTAGCCGTTTTGTCTTCATTTAATTATAGTTGAACATCATTACATCATCAGGAGATCCCAACAGACAAAACCGAAAATTTCGACAGGATATACGGATTTCTGGAGAAAAACTGGAAAATATGCAGATGGGTTGCTCTAGGGGCTGTTATATTGGAGGTATGTCGGTAACATCTTGCCCTTGTTGCGTGTATATTACCAAATCATGCAAATAGTATTAAAGTATTAAAACCCTGGGCTTTGGCTCAGTGGTTATGGAAATGAAGGAAGACTCCTGACTGAAAGGTCTCGAGTTCGATTCCCTCCACCCGGGTTTTACCAGCTCTGCATTGTCGTGCCCTCGGGCGGATGCAGGGTCGGGTTTTCCCCGGAACTGGTGGCATGGTGGGCTAGGGGCTCCGTGCGTGCAGGTTGGGCTGCCGCGGGCTACCTTTCGGCCAATGGGTGCCGCGTACGGAGTACCCGGCGATTCTTATGTTGGACGTTCAAAAAAGAAAGTATTAAAGTATTAAAATAGAGGCTATGCAATTAGGCTATAAAACTTTCTAAAAGAGTAAAGTACACGGATGGTCCATGTGGTTTACCAAAATTTTGGATTCGGTCCCTAGCTTTCCAAAAGTACACAGATGTTCCCTGACTTTATAGTTTATACGATTGGTTGATACTGTTTGGTTTTGTGCTTATCGTATTTGACTTTTTTTAGTTAATATATGTGTTTAATGCATGGGTTTGAACGAAATATCATATTGGGAGTGTTTTTATTTGATATTTTGTGTTTTTTACTTGATAATAATCATGTTAAGTTTAGTTGTAGATATGCATTGCAACTTGTCTTTAGAAATCCGTATACTGATTTACCCGACCCGAACAAAACCCGAAACTGATTAATCCGAATCTTATTTGGGTCGGGTTACGGATAGGATTCCTATAACAAAAAACCCGATTAGAAAACCCGAAATTCTATTAAAAAACCCAAAGAACACCCCTTAGGTATAAAAGTTATCAAAGTCGCGCATTACTTTTATAATATTGATTAGATGTGGATTTGCAGGCTCTTGTATTCTTGTTAGCTCTTATGGTACGAGCTGCAAACAGTCCAGCCGAATATGATAGCGATGATGAGTACATAGCTGGTCCCAGGCAGCAACGACAGCCGTTGATCAACAGGCAACCGGTTCCCGCTACACCTGCTCCCGTTACCACAACCCTTGATAGCCGTCCAAGCAGAAACGATGCGTGGAGTACACGCATGAGGGAAAAGGTGTGTATATTTCACTTTCTACTGGTCGAGAAAACGTTTTAGATATAAATTAAGAAAACGACATGTATCCAACAAATTTTTTTTTTTTTTTTTTTTTTTTTGGGGGGGGGGGGGGGTATTTAGTATATATTGCAATGATGACAAAAATAAAAACTTAACATAACTTTATATTTACATTTTATATATCTTAAATCACAAAGTCAGTGGCTTTTACATTGGTGTCCTTCGTTTTTCCATATTTTACACAAATGGTCCCTCCTTTTTACTGCTGACCATACAAACCCTCAACTTTTAAAAATACAGTTTTAACCCCTACACTATTACCCCATTTTAGAACTCCCTCAAATTTTTGTCAATGTCTCGACGTAAACTCTTTTTGGAAACAAGTCAGGTCAAATATAATACGTTTTCGTGTTTTTTTATGTACGTTTCCAATTGGTCTACGTTTCGCCGTAAATTTAGTTTCGAATCGAATGGGGTCAATATAATACGTTCTCATTTGACAGTATAAATTCGAGTTACTCTATGTTTTTACCCCGCTGCAATGCGCTAGGAGTAAAACTTTAACTCTTGATCATAGTTGTTAATGGCGAATAGCGACAAACAACGATAAGGTACCTATATGCTACATAGCGAATAGCGATAAATAGCTGGTGGCTATTTTATAAATAGCGATACACTAGAAAAAGAATTTTCAAAAATTTTATATGTATATTATATCAAAATACCCTGGTATATATGTTATTTTACATGTATATTTAACAAAAACCTAAAATCCACCTATTTTATAGCTATATTTAGTTGCTATTTATATTTAAAAAAAATAATGTGTCGCTATTCTCGCTATCCATCGCTACAACCCAAATAGCGACACTGGACCTATACGCTACGTAGCGCGCTATAGCGATCGCTATTGACAACTATGCTCTTGATTATGCTTTTTTTGTATGTTCCCTATGTATGAGTCGGGTCAAATGTAAATTCGTTATATGATTATACAGTATAACTTCGATTACTTTACATTTTGATTTAATCGCAATGCTATTCGGATACGTCAAAACGCACGTTTTCATATGGTTAACGCATCACATAACATTTGGACTAATTTGTTCAATGTTTGCAATGTACCAGCGCAACAACACGCGTGGGTCTAGTTACTAGTTTGTATTAAATACTTAACATTTATATGGTATTGACAACTGAGCCTTGTTATTTTTGTGTGTGTGTAAAACAGTACGGGCTTGATACAACTGAGTTCACATACAACCCGAACGAGCCAAACAGGCATCAGCAAGGCAGCGTGCAACCAACCGAGGAGAAAGGTCGTTGCTCCATCATGTAACGACGGTCTGACAATGTGTGTTTCTGAAACCCATTTTTTGTTCGATTAATGTTTGATCTGTGTATGTTTTATCAGCATAACATGTTCTTGTTGAGTGTGTATAAAACACAGTTTCAGTGTCTTCTTCTCCATGTTGTTTCAAGTTTCGACCCGTCTTTTTTCGTATTAGTAAATTAATTGTTAATTGTGTCCATTTTTGTTGTTTGTAGTAGTTCATGTTAAGGAAGTTTAGACAAGAATAAGATACCCCTTTGAATAACTTCAACCTGAACACGATCCGTTTAATAAATGGGTTGACTTGTTAACCCGTTTAGGTTTAAAGGTTTTCTAAAAAATTAATAAATGGGTTGTGATTTGTTTTAATTCTACGAGTCGCACTCTATGTTGTCTATATACTATACTTTACGTGTCTAGACAAGCAGTGGTGCAGCTTCTATAGGGCGGGAGGGGGCGGCTGCCCCCCTCCCCGAACTTTTCGCTCAGTAGTGGAGAGTATGTAGTTTTCGTATAGAAATTTTACGTTTTCGTCTTATAGAAATTTTTGGGTATATACGTTTTTGACCCCCTGGTCGGAAATCTTAAGCTTCGCCACTGTAGACAAGGTTTTGGAGCCGAATGTCTTACTGGAAGCGACATTTTTGCCCCATTGGAGATAATGAAACAAAAATAATTAAAAAGACACGGGTACAAAAATATTCATCTGAACATTAAACAGGTTAACTCGAAACACGAAACAAAGACATAATAATAATAATAATCTTAATTTAATAAAACATTATTAACCAACAGATGTTGGGTGGGTTGCCATTTTGAGGTGATCATTCAACAAATCTCCAAAAACCATGCATTTTCTTTTCTCTACAAACCATCAAATCTTATTCCCTTCTTTTCTTTTTTTTTTTTCCAAATGAATTATTATTACAATGAGAGAAGATCCAAATCAACCTCAAATCCACCAACGAAATGCCGCAGCCACACAGCCAGAAATCAACCATCAATCTGCTGTGTCGTCGTTGGCGCCACCCAACGTATCAAACAGCAACCGAATGCCGCCGCCGATGTTTTTGCCGAATCCCGGCGGCATTCCTCCCCCTTATCCCAGACCACCTTTTATGATGGGTCATGAATCCTTACTTTATCAAAATCAAAGACACAGTTGGGCAATTGGGCTTTGTGATTGCTTCTCTGACCTTAAAATAAGTATGAAATATGAATCCTTCAACTGTTACCATATATAATTATATATCTCTAAACATGTTTTTTTTTTTTTTTTTTAATTTGAAATGTTTTATCTTTTCTTCAGCTTTTTTGGTTCTTCTTTGTCCATGTGTTGCATTTGGGAAGATTGCAGAAATTATTAACGAAGGCGAAACAAGTAAACCTTTTAAAAACCCTTTATTTATGAAACCTGTTCATAAACCGTTGAAACCAATCAAACCGTTCAAACTGAAACATGTAGGCTGTTTCGGTGGGTTTGGGATCCAATGGTTTGGTTTTGTCGGTTCCGTCTGACGCAACCAACCCGGCCAGTTTGGTTTCTTGTTCCTTGCAGGGGCGAAGTATAGAGGGGGGGGGGGAACTTTTCGCTCAGTAGTGTTATATATGTAGGTTTGCGTATAGAAATTTTTGGGTATATACGTTTTTGACCCTCCCCCCCCCCCACCCCGGGTCATTCGGGTCAAGCTTCGCCACTGGTTCCTTGAAACCATAATTAAGAGTATAGCTCAAAATTTCCGTCAAAACTAGTTGAAGCAGATAGTAAACATCCCTAACTAAAACAACTAAACTAATTATATTATTTGAAAACATTACAGTTTGGAGTGAACCGGGTTCGCTATATTGCTTTCTATACATAATACACGCGGGATTTATGGAGCTCGTCGATTTGATTTGGTATCATCTTTCTCACAATCAATGTTTCGGCACCATGGGCTATGAAGGGTGTGTCATCGGTTTCTTTTTAGCAACATTTTACAACGGTTTATATCGTACCAAAATGAGAAGACAATGGCATCTAAAAGGAAGTTTGTCTAGCGACTATTTCCTTCACCTGTTTTGTCACCATTGCGCATTGTGTCAACAATATCGACAACTTGAGCACCAAGGATTCGTCGTTTTTCAGGGTACACGTTTGGCTTTTACGTTAATCAAACTATTAGTAATGTTTTGTGTATTAAAGTGACACATACATATATATGGTTAATTTTTATAGGTTGGGAGAGAAATAAGGAAAGGCATAGACAAGCAATGGCTACAATGTATACTCAAGCACCTCCCACGGTACAAGAGATGTCAAGATAAAGAAAACATGATTTGCATATATGTAATGGAAGAAATAGTTAAGCTTATAGAAATTTGTTTATTTCATCATATTTATTTGTTTGTTTGAAAGTAAAGGTCATTAGGAGAGTTGAAGCTAATGAGTATCAAACATAAAACCTCATATGAAGAATCTCTAAGCGTTTATTCTACACATTAGATATATCGTAAATTTTATTAGAGAATCCTTTTATTTATTTCCCATGATAGCGGGGGCGGATCCACGGCAGGGTCAGCCTAACGTTTTTGAAGGTCCTAAACGAAGTACAAAGTCGAAGCCTTTTTAAAGTGATTGTTTTTATGATTCGACATCGAGTTAGTAGATATTATCCACTTGCTTTTTCCTTTGTTTTAAAGCTAATTAAATAATATGATAATTATTTTTTATTTGTTAGTTTAATTAATGCTAAAACAAAAAAATCAAACAAAATCTAATAATCTACTTAATCCAATCCTTAATTAATTATATTCGTGCTTATAATAAAGATCCGGAATTTCGACTTGTGTTGATGTGACATCTCGGAAATTTTAATCGAATCGTATGGCAACATGTGTTCTATAACTCTCAAATATTCCCGATAAGTTGGACGAGAAGGACCAAATTCGTAAAAAAAAATATGGAAGATTGAAAGTTGAGGGGTCATAGATAATAATGGCTTCTGACGGTCCCTTACAGACCGCAAGGCATATGTCTTATGGTCCGTAAGGTATTTGAATTATGTGGGCGCCAGAAGCCCTTACGGACCGCAAGGCCATACCTCTTGCGGTCCACAAGAGCATCGCTGACAGAATCTCTACAGCTGGTAGTTGCAGCTGCAGTTCAGGCCACATTGCTCGCGATTTTTGCCACGTTCTTCCTCCTTTAGACACATAGGATGCCACTAATCCCTTCCATAACATCTCTGATCACACTTGGCATCATTTGGGAGCTCAAGATCAACTATAAATAGCTCCTTTCTTCACTCATTTGAACTTGCACCTTTCATAAATCATTCTCTCTATCTCTTGGAGTGCTTCTAATCTAAAGAGGCATCCTACTTGAAGCTTAGACTTCCCTTGAACACTTGTAAGTCTTCCATCTTAGTTCTTTTTCATTCATAGGCTAGTTATTAGCCGAAAGTCAAGTAAATTGACTTTTGTTTTAACTTTCGGTTATAACCATTACAGTCAAGCCAAAGTTCAAATCAAACATGGCTATGTGATCGTAGCAATAATGAAGGTGTTAATCCCTTGTGATGGCATCCTATGAAAATCATGTTAATTTACTCAAATGACGTGTCAAAGTTTTATTAAATAAAAAGTAAAAAACGCAGATTTTTGTAAATTGCGTTAAATGAACTTCCAAGTATCGAAACATTAATTTTTAACATTATAACAGTTTGTATAACATATTAGGACATGTTTGATCATGTCCAACCCGTCATTTCCTGTTTAGAGCTTTGTTCGCAATCGAAAGTCAAACAGTTTGACTTCTGCTTTGACTTTCGATTCTAACCTGTTTGAGCTAGTTTAGAGACTGATTAAGGGTTGTAATATGATCATGTTATTGTAGGGAATGACCTTTAGAGGTTATACCTTCTGATCATATCGTTTATCGGGTCTATTGCAAAGTCCATATAATATGCCTAAAATTACCTAAAATGCCCTTATGTCGTTAAATGGTTTTAAAACCAATTTAACTTATAATCTGAGTTTGAAATTGATGTTTTAACATAATGAAATATGTTTTGGCATGTTGGACTTGTCATAGACCTATTCGACCACCCGGTGCCGCATATGCGCGTACGACTAACTTTTATAACATAAAATATATAAGTTAGCCGAATCGGGTCAAAACCTTTCTAAATCAGTTTTAATCAGAATGCTTGGTTATTTGACCCATATCATACGAGTCCTTGTACTCGGAAGGGTATAAAACACATTCTATCCGGTCTCCGCTTAATCTAGCGAACCATACTTATTTATTAAAGTTAACCGGTCAAAGTCAAATGACTTGTATAAGACCCGTTAACATTCTAACAGATCATAGTTCCATCCATTCCAGACTAGAAGCCTCTAGTAAATTGCGCCTTTTTTAGTTGTTTTTGATTAATGGTTGTGTTTAGCACCTTTGAATTATAAAGACTAGCACAGGTAAATACTCTTAGCCTATTTTCCTTTATAAGGGCTTGGGATGCGGCTTTAGCCGCTTGGTTGGGTATTGAATCAATGACGAATGATGTCCAAAACTTAAATAACCCATTTTAATCCTGTAACGCTTCGCTTTTTGGAACTTCCCTTATTTAGAAAGCTCACTCGTATTTCTATTTATGGAAACTTATATTCCCATGTATTTGCCTTTCATTTCCAAGCATCGTGATCCGAGATTTGAATCATAATAAAACTCGATCTTTTACACACAATTTATACGCAAACTCATATTTTGTTTTGCATACAAACTCAGTTTATACATAGCTATATTCATAGATTTTACATATACATTGCACTTACACGCTTAAAACACCTAAAACCTGCAAAACCCGTGAAAATGACAAACTTGAATCTTCGTGCAAAGGGTTCACCCCCTTTCGTGCGCAGGGCAACCCTTTTGCACGAAGGGCCCTTTTGCCCATAAAATCCCTTTCATCCCAAAGTCTTTCCAGCCTATAAATACGGACCCACACCCTCATTTCCTACCTTCCACACTCCGAATACCTCTCTCACCTACAGAAATCGAACTCTATCAGCTGAACACTTCCAGCAAACTTCTAAGTGAGTTTACTAACACTTTAATTTCTCCTATTTTCTTCTACTTTTCTACACTTCTTAAATCTTCACAACTTGGTTTCTCATATTTGCATTGGCAATCTGATAATAACTCTCAAATTGATGAGGACCAAGCTAAGGATTGAAGTTCTATCTTTTCAACTTTTTATAAAATAAACTTTCTGATATTGAACTTAGCAGAATCATGGACCCGTCAAGCTCACAAGCTAAGTTCATAGCTGTGGGTTAGTGTTTAGGTCGATTCCAGCCAAGAAGATGAACAGTTTAAACAAAACCGAATTGTCTTCACTTCGAAACAGAGCCTCTCACACAAAGAGTCTCCCCATTCGCGCGAAGGGTACTCCCTTCCGCGTGAAGAGTCTGTTTCCTTCACGTTCCGGCATTTTTCTAAGTGTTGTATGTTATTCTGATCCCTATTCTCAATATAGACGATTCCGTAATAATAGAGTGTGAACCGTGGAAGCCTTGGTTTCCAATCTAGTTCCACCGCCTCACTTGAACTTGCAAACGAACACCCAAACAATCTCCTAGACCTAGAATAAGTTAACCCCATCCAGCCTCCAACACTTGTTTCATACCTTCCATGTTGAGACGGCACACCCGGGTTGTCCTTGCTCAGTTGTTTGGTATTTAAATTCTATCTTTTTCATGCTGTTACTCATGACCAACCGGTTTATTAACTTAGTTAATAAACTTGTGCTTTGGTGAACTTATAATGAGGATACTACCTCCATGCATGACTTCTGTGATCTATATGACTTACTGTACTAGGGGAAGGTTCATTTGAGAAGAAAATTTAATTGAGAAGAAAAAGAACAAAGGGTAATTTTGTAAAACATTAAATAGTTTTTTCACTTATCTCATTTATTATCATTTTTGACTAATTAATTAGTCATAAAAACTGTTATCCTCCACACTAATTTTTTTTGCCTACACACATCAAAAGTTATCCTACATATTTCGAAATTCATCCTACTCGTTGAAAATTATCCTACAGAACTCGTAATTTATCATACACAACTCGTAATTTATCCTATACTTTAAATTATTTTATTATTTTTTTTTTGAAAAAAATATATGTTTTGAAGATAACTTACAAAAAAATTAATGTATTAGCTATTAAAGAGGAAGACTACAAATTAAGGACCTATGTAGATTTACCAATGTACCCTTGTAGTAACATTAAATACTTATATTAAATGAAGTAAAATAAAGCATTCTTATTGGTTGCAATTTGTTCTTTTTTCTTCTTACAAAAAACTTCTTCTCATTTGAACTCTCCACTACTGTACTAATACTATACTATATAAACATAATATATAATATAACTAAACTCAAGATGTAACCAATTAATGGTTAAAACGTTCAGCGAATCGTCGTTCAGGTAAACAGTCCACTCGCGTGGAGGGACTAACCCACTCGCGCGAAAGGAAGCTCCCATTCGCACGAACAACGTCATGATGTTCGATTACCGCTTATTTCAGTTTCTACGTTCCTCGTCATTGATTCTAACGGGCAAATCAGGACCCGTGAAATCACGGTAACTTAGTGTCATAACGAGTGCCTAGACGAAATATAATTTCTGTTTAATCATACTTTATACTTATACTTATGTACTTTATATTCCAAATCTGAATCCTCCGTTCCACCCCATAAACTTCGTATGACCTTACACCTCCGTTTCCCCATTCTCAACAACTCGTCGAATCGCGGATAATCGGAAAGCTTTGCAAAATTGTGAGTATACTTAAACGCCCTTTTTACATTTTACACTTTTCGGTGCAATACGTTTATTTATCAAACATCACAATCACACTTATACTTTATACAATCACATAAACAATCCAATCATACATGCTTAAATACGTTATACTTGATTTGTACTCTTTGGAGCATTCTTATATGATTTACTTGTCATTAACTTCGTACGAGCCTCCCCTTAACATGTATAGCGTTATAGGAGTAACGCACCGCCTGTAGTCTTGTGGTCATGTTAAGTCTTTCAAACAGAACGGTCCTATTGTTGCTACAATAGGATTACGCTAGCGGTAATTAGAGGATTGACTTATATAATTGCATGCCATGTTTACATTAATCAAGTTAACTAATTTTGCCATGTGGATTCGTTTAAACCATTTTTATATACTTATGCTATTATTAAACTTGTATACTCGCCAATACTTTGTGTATTGAACTATACTTTAAAATGTATTGCAGGATTTTGATGATGATGATGCATGAAATCTAGTAGGATGCCTAGAAACACACTTTGAACTTTAACTTGTTGTAATGCACTTTGTTTTCAAACTTGTTGTAATTCTTTTCCGAACGATGTACTTGATGTTAGCAATGAAATGAAATCCGTTTATTAAATACTTGTCACGATTAGCGTTATGAAGTCTCGAGAAATCTTGTTTCCATCTCACTTCGATGTTTCCGCCATCGGTCGGGGTGTGACAAATCCGTTTTGCTTGATAACTTAAACATTGGAGGTTAATACGACCGTGTCCTGTACATCATCGGCTCATTTAATTGCAAGTGGTCACGACCTAAGTGCGGGGTGTAGGCATACACTTGACATACAGTAATGCTATTTTATATAATTTTGAAAATGTGGTGTGTCAGTTAATCATGTACCGGCTTGTCATTTCTAGTCCTCATATGTATTGACAAGCATGTAAAACAGGTAACAAGAAAGATTATCTTATCCCAAGTTGTTTTTAAAATGATATACCCAATGGTATTAAATGCTTTTTGAAAATATTTTCAAAAGAGTCGGTTAATTGTTCTAACGGCTGGCTTTTTGGAACTTTCCATATTTAGAAAGTTGTATTCGCATTTTTATTTTTAGAAACTTGTATTCTTACTTCATTTCAGTCATTGTAATCTCGAGACTTTGATCATAATGGAAATCATATTTTTATATCAACATTGTTTAATCATACATGTATAATGTGTAATCAGTCACAAAATACACGTTTTAATTTAAAAGTGAGACATACATCGAGATTATATTTTTCTCGGAATCACATTCATACATGTATCATACTTATAATATACCTGCATACACCTTTATAACATAAAATAACCAACAATACAAGTGCAAGGACTAAAATTGAAAATTTCCATCTCCCAACCACTTTCTTTAATGTCCTAACCTCCAACCAACTCATTTAATACCTCAAACCCACCTTCTAACCTCCAACCAACTCATTTAATACCCCTCCTAACTCCCAGTCATCTTCATTTACCCGAACCACTTAACCCTCTTATAAATACCAACCCTAACACCTTCCAAACACTTGCACCACCTCCAAATTACTTCCAAAATCTTTCAAATCTCCAAGATTTTCAACTTTGGGCAAGAAGTTTAAGAACCAAAATTGGTAACTTCGGTGTTCCAATAACTCAAGACTCGTAAAACTCACTAAGTGGAAATTTCTTCGCAAACCGTGAGTATACTCGAACACCTTTTTTCCGTTTTACACTTTGAGTGCAATATGTTTACTTATTAAAACCCACACAGTTCACTTAGACTTTTATACAAAATGCACAAACAATCCAAATACATGCATGCATACGTTATACTTGATTCGTTGATCTGGGTTTGTTCGTTTTGTGCTAAACTTGTCATTAACTTCGTACAAGCCTACCCTTAACATGTATAGCGCTATAGGAGTAACGCACCGCCCGTGTTCGTGAGGTCATGTTAAATCATTCATTCATACTTGCGTTAAACCTTGGGTTGACTTGTTTGTTCACATGCCAGTTTATACGTTAATCTTGATAACTAAGTTTGCTATGTGGATTGTCCAAACTTTTATACTTATATGCTAGTACTCCAAAACTTATATACTCGCCAATAATTTTGTATTGAACTATATTTTAAAACATGTTGCAGGATTATGGATGATGATGATGCACAGAATCTAGTAGGATGCCTAGAAACGCACACTAAATTTAAATACTTGTTGTACTTTCTTTGTTTCAATCTTGTTGTATTTCTATTTCAAACAATTTAATTGATGTTAGTAATGAAATGAAATTTGTTATTAATACTTGTCACAATTTAGCGTTATGAAGTCTCGAGCAATCTCATTTTCGTCTCACTCCGATGTTTCCACCATTGGTTGGGGTGTGACAATTGTATTTACTAGTGAAAACTGATGTATTTTCAAAAGACTAATCGCAGGTTATATAGCAAATACGGAATAGGCTGGAGCTGCTCGGTCTAGGCAATTTGGAATTTGCAACACCACGAAAGACCTATTAGTCTCATGTCTCATTTTATTATATTCGGCCTGCCTGTGGATCTTTTTTGTACGAATCCGTCTGTATAGTTATTTTTTTAACTTTCGGACAACTATTGTAGTTTGTAATAATTTAATTTAAAATATCATCTTCCGCTGTGCTTTGTGAATCACTGATATCAATCGTTACGTATAAACCCAAAATCTGGGTCCACCGGAAAATCAGGGTGTGACTCGATCTTCACCTTTGAGTGAAAATCAATGACTTATAAAAACATTATAGAATCAAATATATTAGGCTAATATAAATCAGATTAAATTATCAAAATGCCTAGATTGTCAATTGCAATGGAAAAATCAGATTATCATAATGCATAATGCCTAGATTATCAATAACAATGAAAAGAATTAAGTTATCACAAATGGAAAAAATAATTGAATTCAGATTAGCAACAAAAAAATCATATTAGTAGCAAGTTCATTCACCATGTTCATATACAACCACACCAAATAATCATATTGCCTATTTTTTTTAGACCTACAGGGTTTGTTCAATAAAAAAAACATAAAAATATAATAATTGATGTTGCAAATATTCGAACTAGAGTATAAAAAAAACAAAAAGACTACATACCACTAGACTACCTAACTATATGTTCTAGTAAACATATTATATATAAAAGTATCCGCATTAAATTAATATATTGTTTTTTTTAAATGGAAGCCCAAAAATTTTTGGGGCTTAAAACTCTTGCTTCATTTGTTCATTGGGCCGGCCCTGATCCATATGGTTTTAGGGGGTTCCTGGAAACCTCTCGGTTTGAAAAAAATAGTGGAAACCTTGTATGATTTGTAAAGAATTATTGAGAATCTAGCAAAAGATTCAAGAACTCATCTAGAACTTTGCACTTCCCTCTTGTGCTCTAAAGCTAAAGGGTGTGGGGGACATGGTTGGATCATTAATTGGCATGTAAGATCATTAATAAATTGTTACACCACCCCCCTTGCTTCATCCACCATGGTTGGCATGAATTAAACCATGGCAACCATGACCCTTTTAATATTCCTTTTTTACAAATAAATTAAAATAAGAAAATAGTGATTTGGATCATGACCACACCCTTAGGGTAATGGTTTTGAATGATGGATTAAAAGTAAGTGACATGGCGCTAATGTGGAGGGTCATGGAGACCATGAGGATCATGACCACACCCTATAGCCTAAGTAGCAAAGTATTAACCTAATAAGATGCCCGAGTTTAATAAAGAAAAGAAAACAAGAGAAAATGAATGAAGGAGAGAAAAGAAAATGAGTGGAAAGAAAAGATTTAATTAAATATCGTGTTTCCGAGTTCGAGAGAAATGAAAAGAAAACTAAAGATTTTAAGTGTTAAAAATGTTTCCTTCCAAATCTCTCGAATTTGGAATGATTTAAAATGAAAGGAAAACTACTTAAGTTTTCCTTTCATTTCTCATCATTTCATTCCTTAAAAAACTCAGGAACACAACTTTTTTTTAAATCCCTCAAATCATTTTTTTTCCTTCGTTAAATGAAACTCGGGAATAGCGTAATTGCTACAATCACACTTGGTAGATTTATATCAAAGGTATTTGAATGTTGCAATTTGATATGATCTCATAAACACATACTTTCATGTATCTATTTTACTCACAACTCGAATCCTTTAATAGCAAGTTAGAAAATGCTTTCTTGAACTTAACAGCAGATTCTAACATTAGATAAGTGCAGTTCCATCTAGTCTCAACATCCAAACACACCAAACTCTTGCTTTCTATTTTCTTTTCTTCAACACAAACTAGAAATTTTTTAAGTCTAGCAGGCGAAGACCTAACATATTTTAGCAAAGCACGAATTTTCTTAATCGGTAAACTTAAAGTAGTAATGATAGGGATAAGACCCTCGAATCACTGGTTCAAATCAAACGATAAAATAAAAGATAGATCTACGGTTCGTTTTGGATACAGATACACCACCAAAACCAACAGTAGGGCTGCGAATCACTCCCGAAGATACAGAAATCACCACTCCGGTTATAAATTCGGGTCTAAGAACACCACTCAATATGCCACAATTGAGCTAGCATAGACACAATCAATTTAACTCAAAATCCATTGAGATAAACCAACCATGAGTGTCTAATCCATACATATAGCAATTACAAAATAACTTCTACTAACTACCTAGACCACTACTAAATAAATTAATTAAAAGTGAGAAAAATAGTATAAACTAAAAGAAACTAAAATACTTTAAATTGGTAAAATGGGAATCGTGGGCAGTTGGCTCAAGGTGGCCCATTCTTCACGTAGGCATGGGTGAATGCATCTTCATGGGTTTATTCCCGGTTACGGAGCAACATACATGGGTCGGATCAAAGTGGATTGTTTGACTGTATGTATATCATCCCCCCCTTCTTCAAGAGAGTTTGTCCTCAAACTCAAAACACCAAAGTCAAATCCGTATAGAGTGTCTAAGAGGAGGTTTCTCCGAGCTAAAACATCTGCTCCATTGTTCATTTTTCCGGACTTACGTTTAATGGGAAATTTAAAAACTTGGAAGAACTTGATGCACAACTTGAAATGAGATGGAGGACCATACGTAGGCTTGAATGTATGGTGCTTAGCTAGAAAAAATACCATGAAAGCATTGGTTATTTCCAAATGGATTAAAGCCTTGATCTTACGTTGAGCCACATCATTCCCCACTTCAGCAAAGTCATTAATAGTAACTTGTGATGTACTTTTCTGCATGCCCAAATTCCTAAATGTAGGTGCTATTTCATCCATGCCATAATTGTACTGAATTTTCTGCTCTCCTAAAGTACCATTTAATTTCTTCACAACCTTAGTCTTGATTTCATCTTGGGCATCATGTTCTCCCTCTTGAATGACAGTCCTAGTAAGAACTTTTCTCACCAACAAACACTCGTTTTCATTGGGAATAATTCCGTCATCATCATACCGAGGCTCCTCATCATACGATGCAGAAGTGAACTTTTCGGAGGCTTCGAACTCATAATTCTCAGATTTGATGATGAAAGTAAGAAACATTTTTTTTAACAATAAACAATTCAAAATAGAGTTTTTTTTTTTTTTTGAAGGATAACGAGTCGAAACAGATCGCTTCGGCTCTGATACCAAATGATAGGGATAAGACCCTCGAATCACTGGTTCAAATCAAACGATAAAATAAAAGATAGATCTACGGTTCGTTTTGGATACAGATACACCACCAAAACCAACAGTAGGGCTGCGAATCACTCCCGAAGATACAGAAATCACCACTCCGGTTATAAATTCGGGTCTAAGAACACCACTCAATATGCCACAATTGAGCTAGCATAGACACAATCAATTTAACTCAAAATCCATTGAGATAAACCAACCAAAGAGAAAAATCTCATACTCAAAACACACTAACTTTTTATGAGTGTCTAATCCATACATATAGCAATTACAAAATAACTTCTACTAACTACCTAGACCACTACTAAATAAATTAATTAAAAGTGAGAAAAATAGTATAAACTAAAAGAAACTAAAATACTTTAAATTGGTAAAATGGGAATCGTGGGCAGTTGGCTCAAGGTGGCCCATTCTTCACGTAGGCATGGGTGAATGCATCTTCATGGGTTTATTCCCGGTTACGGAGCAACATACATGGGTCGGATCAAAGTGGATTGTTTGACCGTATGTATATCAAGTAAGCCCATCTTTACCAATAGGTTTAAAATATGAGTCGCACATCTCATATGCAAAAACGCCCCCTTCAAGACACCACATTCCCAATGATTAAAAACTTTTTGCAAATGTTGAATAGCTATATCATTAGAGCTAGCATTATCTACTGTCACAGTCAAAACATTTTTCAAACCCCATTCAATCAAACCTTTTTCAACTGCTCTCCCTATTAAAACCCCTGAATGACCAGCAATTAGACAAAAATTTATAATTCTCTTATGTAATTCCAATCGTCATCTATGAAATGGGCAGTCAAATACATATAAGATAATTTTTGCCCAGAAGTCCAAGTATCGGTGGTTAAACACAATCTAGTTGACATATTTTTAAAAATATTTACTAACCGTCTTCTTTCCTAAAGAAAGTACCCATAACAATCTCTTATTGTAATAGCACATGAAGGTACAATAAAGTGAGGATTAATAACCTTACAAAATTCCCTAAAACCCGCCTGCTCAACAAAAGAAAATGGAAATTCATCAACAATCAACATTTTTACTAAAGCTTTCCTAATCACTTCTTGATTGAACTCCCACAACTTAGGAACGGTTACGGTTTCAACAGAACCATCATCACTAACATGTGTTTTACACTCGAGATCAAGTAGCTTTTGTTTGTTTATCTATATTTGGCGGATAATCTTTGCAAACAACAATGTGATTTCTTAGGGGAGTAGTACCAATTTTTTATGCACAACCAATTAGTTTATGACAATAAATACACTCTGCCTTGTCGGGGATATCACAATCCATATAATGCTGCTACCAAGCATATATTTTTTTTCAACAAACGGACTGAATGAGTATCACTTACAGCCGAGGGTGGACATGGGGTTTTCCATCTTTTTTTTTTTTTTTTTGTTTCTTCTTTGAAACCACCTCATTTTCAGAAACTAACTCACAATCTGAGTTGTTTTCATTAGGATTTCCATTGACATAGCTTACTCTACAAGAGAATATATAACAACAATTCAACAATCAGATCTCGAACAACAAACTAGTAGATCTAATATATTAATGAAAGCTAACATACTATATCTAAAGTCTAAACTGATGAATAACCATTAAAATGTTAAAGTTGTTACCTTTTGTAGTAGAAATTAGAAGTTTCATGATGAAGATGTGAACTCAAAAACCACCAAGTATCTACAATCGATTACCATGTAGAGGTTAGATACTGATATACATCTCAAAAAAACCGAAATTTACTGTTAGATACTTAGATATAGAATTTAAAGATGAGAAATCGAACCTTTCGTGACCGGAGAAACCGAGACACGTGATGAGGGAGAGCGGCGTCTGATCGGGGAGGAACGACGAGGGAGAGCAGTGCTTGACGTCGTGAGGAGCAGAAGTGAGCGATGGTCGACAAGGGGCAGGGGAGCGGCGCTTGAAGTTTGAGATCCAAAACCCTAGTTTTTTTGAAGTGTGTATGTTGAATGTGAATGGCAATGCGTGTGTATTGTAAGTAATTGTTTTGTTGTATTGTATTGTATTGTATTGTATTGTATTGTATTGTATTGTATTGTATTGTATTGTATTGTATTGTATTGTATTGTATTGTATTGTATTGTATTGTATTGTATTGTATTGTATTGTATTGTATTGTATTGTATTGTATTGTATTGTATTGTATTGTATTGTATTGTATTGTATTGTATTGTATTGTATTGTATTGTATTGTATTGTATTGTATTGTATTGTATTGTATTGTATTGTATTGTATTGTATTGTATTGTATTGTATTGTATTGTATTGTATTGTATTGTATTGTATTGTATTGTATTGTATTGTATTGTATTGTATTGTATTGTATTGTATTGTATTGTATTGTATTGTATTGTATTGTATTGTATTGTATTGTATTGTATTGTATTGTATTGTATTGTATTGTATTGTATTGTATTATTATTTACTGAAATAAAAACAAACAGAATATAGTATGGATTTAATGTATATATCTATTTTTTTATTTTTAAGATTTCAGATTCGGATAATCCGAATATCCGAAAAGTTATGAAACTAACATCCGAATCCGAACCCGAATTTTTGGATTATCCGATTTTCAGATACAGGTTTTTGATATTTCGATTTCAGATTCGGATTTTTTTAACACCCCTATTTACAGGCAGGGACGCATATTACAAGAAAACATATGAGGGAGTATTGGTCTTTTGAACGTTTGTTAACACATGACTAGTAAATTAGAAGTTATGGGTTCAACATGTGTTTTTCAAATATAAAAATAAATCACTTTGCTCTTTCAAATATAAAATAAATAATTCTATTTAGTAGAAAAGCGTATATAGGTTTAAAGAATAAATCATAAAAACCAATCAAAACATAACAACACACATTCTTTTTTCCTAACAATACTTTTGTCTTTAAACTTTAAAAACCCTACAAATAAACCCACGCCATTTGTCATCTCTTCTATTCTTCCTGCAACATTTCACCATTTGCAAATGGGGAAGAAAAAGATCATCTGTTTTGTCTTCTTTTACATGTTTTTAACATGTTTGGTTGCTCACATGAGTCCGGCAACTTCTCCCATTCTGGAAGCCAACATCAACTACTT